>NC_053491.1:203616763-203714263 GCF_905171775.1 Rana temporaria | reverse complement strand
TCGCTCAATGGGAATAGCATTAAAACTTTTATAGTCTTCAAGTAGGTAAAATAAAATATTGCACTGGAAATAAAATTGATGTAGCTACATAAACTGTAAAAATGGTGTGAGCAATACCAAACGGTAGCAAAAGCAGTCATAAAAACATGTAACCAAGTATGATACTGGTATAAAAATGTGTACAACGATGCCACTGCTGAATCCAGATGAGGAGAGGTTAACATCAGTCCGTCGGCATGTAGAAGTCCCGTGAAGGGAACTATCACAACTCCCAGTGGATAGTTGTAGAATCCCAGGCTGAGAGAGGGAAGTGTAACAGACCTTGCGTGCGGCAGATAGTAAGGTCCCGCCAGCATTTGGATAAGAAGGCACAGCAAAGGAGCCCTTCAGATGGACACGGCAAGACCCGCCGGTGTCTGACGTCACTGGATCTCTGACGGAACTCCCTGAAGGCCCGGAAGCCGGCGGAGAGGTGAGTACCAATCAAAATAATTTTGATCGATCAAAAAAATTAAAGATTAATCGATGAATTAAAAGTTAATTTCCACAGCCCTAATTTCTTGGATTCTAGGGTGGAGTTGAAAATCTAATAGTTAATGGAGATTCCACATACTATGAGAAAGCTGACAATAAATGGACACCCTGAGATCTTAGGGCAAGAAGCAGAGCATATAACTATGTAAAGACTGGTAGCGCATAAAAGCCTGAAAGTCAGGACAAATTGAAAGCCTTGGTTTCCAATGGAAATAAATGGGAAAGTGAAAATAGGCATTGATGAAGATGTCCATTGATGCCAGAAATTCCCCTTATTTGAATGAAGCGACGATCTTATGGAATTCCATGTGGAATTTGGGGGACACTCAGGTATCTGTTCAGGAACTTTAGGTCTAAAATGGAACAAATGCCTCACCTTTAAAAATTTCCTTTGCAGGAAATTAGATTACCACTCATTGTGGTTGAAGTTAATACAGAGATGCCCTCAGGTCTGCCTATTTTTAAAGGTGAAGCTGACAGACTGGGGGGGGGGGGGGGGGGTAGGAATTCAGGGAAAGTGATAAAAATTATATTTTGTAGGTCCTAGAAATAACAGATTGGACCCAGTGATTGGGACAACTCTGATCCAGACTGGTGCAAATGCCAACAGACATCCCACAGTCTGTAAAGTAAGGCCCCTTTCACACTGGGGCGGTTTGCAGGCGCTATTGCGCTAAAAATAGAGCCTGCAAACTGACCCTAAACAGCTGCTGCTGTTTCTCCAGTGTGAAAGCCCGAGGGCATTCACACTGGATGTGCCTTGTCTCCACCGTTGCTAACCAGGGGATTCCCTGATTGAGAATGAGAGGATATCCATGTGGCTGGGAAAGGAGCCACGATAACCCAGGCACCAACTGATGTCCTTGTCTCAGAAGCATATAGCGAGGAACAGATGTACTTTAGGCATTCTCATCTGAAACGGTAGGTGGAAGTAACCAAGATGGAAGCCTTTTGCAAAACCAGCCCAAAAAACACGTAAATGTAACCTACTGCAAACATAGTAGAGACATTTACAGAAGCGGAAAAAATGTACAAAGTGAAATAACATGCCATATGCAAAAATAGGATAGTGACAATTACTGGGAAAACCTGTACCTTTTCAATGCTGAAGGTTTCTGGAAGGGACCAAACTTCACCTGTCACAATGGGCATTACCCCTGAAGGTGCTTTCAGGATCTGGGTGCCATAGGAATGGACCACAGCCTTGGATCTGTGAGCACCCTGCGGCCAGCAACTGTGTGACATCAGATTCAAGATGTGAACTTACTGCCGCTGGCTTGAAGAAATGGTAAGAACAAGTCATGCTCTTATGTTTTTCCCCTTTATACATTTGTCAGCTTTAATAGTATATACGCTAACCAGTATAAAAACTTCCAGGACTCAATCAGCACGTGGCTCTGAATGGCAATAGGGTTCTTTTTCAACATATTTTTAGATGAGTTTTACAAGCACCGACTTCTCTTTTTGGAAGATGTGTTTCGATGAAAACCACAACTTTTTTTCTCTTTTGCACCAAAAAAGGCTAGAGAGTGAATTTAACCCTATACATTTTTGTTTTCAAGTAGACAACACACGAAGAAAAATAAAATAGAAGAAAAATAAAATTGAAAAAAATGCTGCTACCCTTTTTCTTCTGTTACTAAAACAGTAACATCCCCGATAGCAACAAATGCAGTGTAAAGAACACATCAACAGCAGAGTAAGGAATAAGGTAAACATTACGCTGGTTAGTATGCTCAGCTGTTCGATTTATGTATGAAAAGAAGTTAAGGGCAAGTAACCTTAGCCTTCCCAGATACATCTAGGTCACAGCACTAGAGTATGCACGGTCATCTGTCAAGTATTGCATATTTAATGTGAATGAGAAACACAGTGCTTACTTGTGTGATACATGCTCCAGTAAAAGCTACAATAACTGCAACTACATTGACAGTAAGCTGGAATTGTAGAAATTTTGAGATGCTGTCATACACGTTTCTTCCCCACATTACTGCTTTTACAATGCTGGAGAAGTTGTCATCTGTGAGAATAATATCAGAAGCTTCTTTTGCAACATCTGTTCCAGCAATACCCTGTGAAGAAAGGCAAAAGGGAATAAAGTTTAAATAAAATACATGCATTCCCCCAAGCAACACCACTGTACATTAAACAATTAATTATTAAATAAGCAAAGACGCTTGTCTGCCTCAAGTGCTCTCAAATGCATCTTGGGCACACTGCCTTCCCTATTCATTTAATGACACGAGAAAGTCTCAAGACACAAAATGATGAAGCATCTGCAGAGGACATGAAAAGTCGTATTAAATAATTTACTCAAGCCTTCAAGAAAACAAACCTGACCACAACAATTTGCACATGCTATTGTCACTGTGTAAGGCTTAAAGGGCAATTTCAAAACGGATTTTTTTTTTTTTTTTTTTTAGGAAATGAAGATTAGGCTTACATGCCCACCAGTTAATGCAACTTTTAGCAATGCTCTCAGCAAACAAGCTTACATACCTGCATGCCCAGGGAGGTTCAGGTCTACCTACACAAGGATGAACAGGTGTTCTTTGCATCCCAGTATAAGCCATCAAATTGGGATGCAGAAGATGCATGGATACAGCCGCTGCTCCCAATATGACTTCCATGTGGGTCTCCCCCCCCCCCCCCCTCCAAACACATCCCACAACATATTGTGACTTGGTGCCCCCCTGCAACGTGGAACAAGGTGCCTTGCTGCTTCCCTGCCCCATTACCCTCCAATGTTAAAAGACATGTGGCCTGGTACAGTTCAGCAAGGGCACATCCAGGATGCATCCCTGAATAATAAACTGTGTAGTTGGAATATCAAGGGACACTATATTCTGTTCAAGTAATGACATTTAAAAAAATACATTTAAAATCGAACCCCTTCTTGTTCTCTCCAATGTTTAAACACTTAAAAAAAAAAACAAAAGAAAAAAAGTGGTCACATGATCAGAAGCTGGTTGTGTCAGCTACAGATGTATAGCCAAGACCGAGCTGTCTGAGACAGCCCGGTCTTGGTGCTGAGTAAATGAGTTCACCCTAAGCAGATAAACTTAAAGGCTACCCTTTTGCTGCTGCTAAGTGTCCGTCAGTCGTAAAGCAGTTAAGGACCCATGTGTACAGGTCTGTAAAACGTGCAACTTTAAAGGCATCAGGATGTGTGTTATTTCAGAACTGCACTCAAAGCTGCATGAAAGCTACAATGTTGGGGCCGATTAACTGCAATTCCTGGAATATACAGTACATTGAACTTCTAAAATTTAAGTAACCAGCTTCACGCAAATAATCTCATTAAAGTGCATTATTTTTTTTATGACTTTATTTCATGCATAACCTTTAATGATACACGTAGATCTACTCTTTATTAAAGCAGGCACTTGTGATACACACGGAATGTGCCTAAAGTGTATTTCCACCTTTGCAGCCATACTAGGAGAACACTTACTTTATTTTTGTTACGTGTCCCCAATCACATAAAATACATTTAGAAAATTCAGCCAACCTTTAGATGCTCTATTCTGGAACCTCCACAACTAAGATTCTAAGAGGAGGCTGAGCAGCTGTGCTTGCCATAATTAATCCTGTCTGTACCTTGCAGGCAGATAACCATTGTACACTAGATTTGAACACTTTCTGTCCTAACACAAGGTTAAAAGTTTAGATGCTTTGGCTTCTGGCATTGTATGTTAATGAAAGGGAGCTCTGGTGTGAGCTTTTATTCAGAATGTAAAACAAGTTGGTTTGATATATGTGCGACCAATTGATACAATGGAACAAAGTTTTTATTTTTTAATACAAACCCAAAAATTGAAAAATTCACTCGTTCACACACAACACAATCTAAATTGGGTTGTTCCAGTGAAAAATGCATGTGGCAATTTATTTTTATATGTAAAAATAAGGTACAGCGCCAAAGTGAAAATATGAATAAAAAAAATTATATAAAAAATAAAACAAGTGTATATTGAATAATTGTGTGAGGTGATTGAAACTTATTTGGAAACAAACAACCGTGAAGACAAAAGTTACAAACTAAAAAAGTTCATAAATTGTGATTCATATAAATGAAAGTTGAGCGAATGACTTTAATTATCCCTGTGTCTACTTAGACCGCTGTAATGATGGTCATTTATCTGCGGTAAAAAGACTACATCTCACTCACTGGGTGTTTCCCTTGGTGGAAGAAGATTCATTCGCTCAACTTTCATTTATATGAATCACAATTTATTAACTTTTTTAGTTTGAAACTTTTGTCTTCACGGTTGTTTGTTTCCAAATAAGTTTCAATCACCTCACACAATTATTCAATATACACTTGTTTATTTTTTATATAATTTTTTTATTCAGATTTTCACCTTAGCGCTGTACCTTATTTTTACATATTGCTCTTTTACTTTTGGTTTTCTAGGTAATTGGTACTGGCAGCTTTATTTTCCTTATATACATTTTTTGGACATCCTCACTTTTGTTATTTGTTTTAGCGCAGTGTTTTTTCCCACTGGGAGAAATTTTTTCTTTTAATTTATTTTTATATATGCAACTTTCAAAAGTGTGCTTAAAACGGGAAAGGGTGGGGATATTACAGGAAACTAAAAATGTCACAGTGTAGTATGAAGAGTCGTCACAAATATAACACCAAGATATGTCAATATAATCATTCCAAGTGAAAAATAAAGGGCTTCTGCATATCCAATAAGGATCAAAGCAGCTGATGAAACAAAATTTAGCTTAAACCTACTGTGTAACAAGGAGTGCAATGCAAGGAAAACCGATAAACTCATTGGCGGAGATTTACTAAAACTGGTGGACACAGAATCAGGTGCAGCTATGCATAGTAACCAATCAGCTCCCAGGTTTTATTGTCAAAGCTTAACTGAACAAGCTGAAGTTAGAAGCGGATTGTTGACAATGCACAGCTGCACCAGATTCTGTGTGCACTAGTTTTAGTATAGCTCCCCTTTATGCATGTAAAGTAATACAACCTGAAAGAACATTATTTCCAACATTATGCTTCATAGTTATTCTGGGGCTCTTCTCCTGAAATGCGCTTTGGTTTGTGGCAAACATGTCTACTGTTCGTACCAAACAACTATCTTCATGGAGTTGTTTTTTGGCAACATACGTTTTTTCTCAACACACCTCCCATGCAGATTTGAATTTGCGTAATCTCTTGATGCAAATTCAAAATCTTTGAAAAAGCGATTTGAAGCACGAAAAGCGTCGTCAAGGCTATTACCTGATCCCTTCTGATCCCCTTATTTATGGAAGTTTAACGCATCTTTCAAGTTTAAGATCTACTTCATTTTAAATATTGTTTTTCCCGCTGGCGGCTTTCACCCAATTGCATGGGAGTGTGCAATCTAAGGATTTTCCACTAGAGGGCATCTATCACATCCTCGCTTCACTGTTTCGACAATAGAGCAGCGTCTCAGACGTGTGACGTCATCACGATCGAACGGAACGAGCGCCTGTCCCTCCAGACCTCATCGTGCTGTGTCCCCGGCTGTGGGATTCGTCGGATGGTTCCGTCCTTCCCGCTCCGCGGTGACACATCGGATACGCGGACTGCCTGATGTCAGGCTCTAGCTGAGAGTTGGACGGCCATCTCTTCAACATTGCTACCCCACCATATGCCCCTAAGGTACTGTTAGTACTCTTTCCATCTACAGGCATGTTTATTGAATCCGGGAGGTTTGAGCCCATGAACTGGTTGTTAGCTGCCTGCTGAGTTTACATCCTATCCATACAGCTTATGTAGCTTTGTATATAACCTCATACGGACTTTATTATATGTTTGAAGCTGATCTCTAATAAATGGATTTTCTTCCCAAATATTTTATTGGAAACTCTTACTCTTTCCCAACATTACTGGGTCTATTATGAACTGTAGATGTTCGTGAGCGCGGACTTTTGGTGTATTTTCTGTACTTCCGGGTACCACGATTCCCGCAGCACTGGACTATCTTCCTCATACCCTACATACGAGTTACAATTCTTACTTTAGGGTTACTATTATCCTCATCTAGCGCCAGTGATTTTTTTGTGTATTGTCTGGTAGTAGATGCCATTTCTCAGTATCTTATCTCAATAAATGAATGCTATCCTGGTCAGTGGGAAAAAGATCTGCTTTAAAACAGAACACCAGTCAATAATTGCGCACAGCATGTGCCTGTACAACACAGCATGAAAACTGGGCATTAATGAACTTCATGAAAAAGATGCCGCTTGAAGAAATTGCTTTAGAGCAATTCAGTGTACCTTTTGGATGTCCAGTGGTGCAGTAACAAATACTGCTGTCCAATTTTTGTTTATTGTAGTCAACCACACACATAAATCTGTCATATCAAAGTAAATTTATAGCTACCCATAGAGAAAAAGCAAAAGCTATAAGAAGGTACCTTGCTACTCGAAGAAACTGGAAGTTTTGTTAATTTAACAAAACTGTCAGACCAAATTCTGGTTTAACAAAACTAGTATGAGTTTATAACTCAAAAAGTGCCTATTGCCATCAGCCTCTTCAAAAATCCTTTGTTAATGATCTGATTTCCTCTTGGAGGATGGCCATGTTCTTTCTATGGTCCCACTTGAATGTAGTCACCCTTTTATTCTTGCTCCTAAGATGGACTGGGGATTTGCAGTGTACATATAGCATTGCACTACTCATTCCAAACAGTTGAAGTTCAGGGAGAAGTTCTGGAGCTCACAAACGCCATAACAATTTAATGAAAAATAAATTAGGGCTATCAGGTAACAAATTAATTATTTACAGAGAATAAGGTTATTGTTTAGTGGTCACGTTAAAGTAGAGCTATGACCTCCCATTAACAAAAACTATGTCCTGCAAGACCTAAATTTTAAATGTATCTGCCAAGTGCCAGTGAAGTCCACCTAATGCAGCTGGTCGTGTTTATAGGACAATGATGCTGCACTGCTGCTTATCTGGTAGGCAGCGTTTGCTTGCAGTACTTTAGGATGAAAAAAAACGTTGCACATGATGTAGAAATAAGCATTGCAACTTCTAATGTAGCGCATCAATCAGCACCTTCCCACACCCAATCCTGCCCACTGCTTCAGAGGAAAGCACTGCTTCCGTTACTGAAATCATCCCACCAACATACAGGAGCCTTTAGTTTCCGTCTTGACGATGTACATAAATGTCTGGGTGGATACTCTCTAGTTCCAGGATGACATACCTATACCCCTTCCCAGGACTGTGCCTTGTGCGTGCCCACAGTATGTGCAGGAACAAGATCTGTAATCAAACATGTCCACCAGATACAGCTGGTTACTGATCACAGTACCGGGCTTTTGTAAGCAACATCTTGAAATAGGAGGCAGGTCCTCTGAAACGCATTACACACCCCCTTTTCACCCTCAATGGTTGCTACTTTGATCCAGTTAGCCTGCAGACGCTGCCTGCCCCTTCTGGCAGTCCTGGAATCCATGCATGACAGCTGTTTGTGATGGCCAGCTGTGCTGCTATTCACCATCTTCAGTTTTGCAGCCTTTCGCTTACCCCTTTGCAAGTGTGCTTTTTATTAAAGAATACATGCTTATATTGATGTTTGCGCTGTGGTCACTTTTGCTTTCTACATGTTGAGGATTCCCAGACCCGAGGAGCCCTGCTGCACCACAAATCTGAGCAGTCATCCATCACCACTCACAGCCTCTCTCGGGATATATCACAGATTTACTGTCACGAAGGCTGCCGGATTGATGTATTCCACCCTGAGCCACCCCACTGGAACCAAGACTTCATTAGGAGTACTGGACTTGGAGCCCCTCTTACATCCTAAAGTTCCCTTCTGACTGTGGATCCTCATTCCCGGATTTAGGGTTTGATGAGCCTGAACTTAGAGCGCAAGGAGACCCTTTCTTTTAATTTTGATTATGGCTTATAGCTAATGAAAAAACAAAATCCGGTATCTCATAAAATTAGAGTACTACATATAACCAATTAAAAAAATAAAAATGTAGAAAAATTAAATGATCCTATAACAGTAAATGAAATCAAAAAAGTAATCTTAATGTTACCACTAAATAAAGCGCCCGGTGCAGATGGCCTATCTAGTGAATACTTTAAGGCATTTGAAAATATGCTTTCTCCATACTTGACCAGATTGTTTAATCAAGCTGTCAACACCAGCTCATTCCCTAAGGAAATGCTTGAAGCAATTGTCATCACAATACCAAAGCAAGGGAAAGACCCGACTTCTCCAACTAATTATAGACCTATCTCGCTACTTAATTCTGATTTAAAAAATTTTGCTAAGGTTCTAGCTAATCGACTATTAGAAATTACTCCTTATCTGATTGAACCAGATCAAGTTGGATTCGTGAAGGGACGTCAAGGCCCGGATAGCACCAGACGGATGATTAATCTACTTAGCCATGTAGAGCGCGGTCGGATGCCTTCTCTGCTTCTCGGACTGGATGCGGAGAAGGCATTCGACAGAGTGCACTGGGGATATGTAGCGGAAACCCTTAAGAAATTTGGTCTCACAGGATTTATTTTTGAAGCCATAATGTCTCTCTATACTACACCATCTGCTAGGGTATTTACATCGGGAAGTATATCTAAACAGTTTAGTCTCTCAAACGGTACTAGACAGGGATGCCCCTTATCACCCATTATATTCTCATTAGCAATTGAACCACTGGCGATATCTCTCAGAT
Organism: Rana temporaria; assembly: GCF_905171775.1. Classification (NCBI taxonomy): domain Eukaryota; kingdom Metazoa; phylum Chordata; class Amphibia; order Anura; family Ranidae; genus Rana; species Rana temporaria. The sequence continues at coordinate 203,705,044 of NC_053491.1, read as the reverse complement.
CTAACCCCAATATCGTAGGAATCAAGGTCGGTCAAATAGAACATAAATTGGGATTATTCGCGGACGACGTTCTTTTAACTTTATCTGCTACCGACACACTACTAGAAGAGGTAACCGCTATCCTAGATAAATTTGGATCAGTCTCTTATTATAAGATTAATCATAGTAAATGTTTTGTACTACCTATGAACATCCCGCCAGACCTAGTTGTTAAACTAAAACAACAATCTAGCTACAATTGGGACAACCCCTCCATTACCTATCTTGGGATTCAACTTACTTACCCACCTAATAAACTGTATGAAGCAAATTATCCCTCCTTATTAACTCAAATCACTCAAGATACACAGTCTATTAAAAAGACACAACTATCTTGGATCGGAAGAATAGCAGCCTTTAAAATGAAGACGTTACCAAAAATTCTATATTACTTCCGCTCCCTCCCCATCCCATTACCGACTAAATTTTTCACACAAATTAACTCGAAATTGAGCAACTTGGTCTGGTTGGGAAAGAAACCTAGAATTGCTTTATCTACTATGTCATTGGTTAAAGCTAAAGGAGGCCTAAACCTCCCAGATTTACGCCTATATTACTTCGCCTCACTCCTTGATCAAATGAGATACTGGTTCAGATATTCAAATGATAAATTATGGTTGAACATTGAACGAGAAGTGTCTAAAGGGAAGGATCTATTTTCCCTTTCCATGGCCTGCTATGCTCTACCAAAAATTAATACACCCAACTTCCTAACAATTAGAGCTACTCTGGCAGCCTGGAAGTTTGCTCTAACAAAATTACAGCCGACATGTAACCCAGTCCTAATGCCAATACCACTAGGAGTAATCGATTACTGTAAAGTAAGAATTACTACCACACCCTGGTCCAAACAGGGAATCAATTTTTTTGATCAGCTATCACCCGATGACATACATAAAATAACGAATAAACTCATAGCCAAACCGTTAAATAAAAACTTTGACCCAAAGAAAAGTGTGGAACTCCCTAGGGCGCTGTGGGAATTCTTCACTTCCTATAAAATAAGTGGGAAGAGAGGCATATCCCATATATATAAACTACTTTCATCTTTTCCAATTCAAACCAAAACTTTAAATATGATTAAATGGGAGAAGGATCTATCACAAACTTTTACGTGGGAAGAATGGCAAAAAGCCATCCATATTAACAGTTCTTCTTCTGCATGTGTAGAACATTGGGAGAACGCCCAGAAAATACTAAACCGCTGGTATTTGACCCCTTACAGACTATCCAAAATATTCCCTAGCTCCTCCCCCATATGCTGGAGATGTGAATCCCACACTGGCAATTTGTTACATACCCTCTGGGATTGTAAAACCTTATCTAGCTTCTGGAATAATGTATCCTCCTTTATCGCATCCTTCACTGGTAATCTAAAAATACTCACACCTGAATTAGCCCTACTAGGTTTAAATCTAGATGTCTATCCTCCTCAATTTAGAACTATAGTTGCCAACTTCCTTACAGCAGCGAGACTCACCATAACAAAACTATGGAAATCTACCTTAGCACCTAACTTATCTGATGTTGTCCAGAGACTCAATACTCAGGCTCACTATGAGCTAATGTTAGCACATAGGAAAGGAACCATAAGTAAATTCATTAAAAATTGGAATGAATGGATTACTCATCCTAGGGCCTCAAATTTTCTGAAGAATTTTAATAATTATTAAATGTGTTCCTGAACGACTACACTCCTAAACTAGACCGGATGTAAAAGATAACTTCCTACTCACCTTCCCCTCCCCTCCTTCCCTTGATACCCCTTTATGTTTATCTTATATTATTTAATAAAATCAAAATTATGAGCCATAATCCCTTGTTTACAGCATGATCCCGTTGGGGTAAACAGGGATTGCTAGTTACTTGTTTAAGCATCTGACCACTATCCAACTGGACTAAGGCCCTATATGGTTACTGTTTAGTAAAATGATAATTTGAAGCCTACCCAGGCACACTGTTGAACACATAGTATGACTAAAACTGTTGTATTGTTATGACTCTTATTTGTGCTTTATTGTGTATCTTTGAAAAATACAATAAAAAACATTTGAAAAAAAAAAAAAAAAAAAATTGAATACATAAATGTTGGCTTACTGAAATGTATAGTATAGCATGCTAAGTGCATGCTATACTATACATTTCAGTAAGCCAACATTTATGTATTCATTTTTATTTTTTAAATTGGTCTTATGTAGTAGAAAAAATTCCTTGGGAGAAACCCAAGGAAAACACTGCGCTAACACGTGATAATTAAATTGTGATGAGTGACAAAAGCAGCTAGTACCTATTGCTCATAATACCCAAAGCAAAAAAAAAAAACGTACATACAAAGGAAGGTACAGCGCTAAAGTAAATGAAATAAAAAGTGAATGAAGGAGTGGCCAACGCGTACCTCGTCATCGCTTGTGCGGAGAGAGCTATACACACTGAGAACAGCCATCAGGATTCGATTGGCAGCACGCGCTGGGGTTTATGACAAGCCGTATTTTATCCACTGAATTGTAAGTGCAATCCTTTTTCATTAAAAGACCTTTACATGCAGTACTTCACCATGGAGCTATTTTTTGTTCTTTCTTCCTTGAACATATACAGTGAGGAAAATAAGTATTTGAACACCCTGCTATTTTGCAAGTTCTCCCACTTGGAAATCATGGAGGGGTCTGAAATTGTCATCGTAGGTGCATGTCCACTGTGAGAGACATAATCAAAAAAAAAAATTCCAGAAATCACAATTTATGATTTTTTAACTATTTATTTGTATGATACAGCTGCAAATAAGTATTTGAACACCTGTCTATCAGCTAGAATTCTGTCCCTCAAAGACCTGTTAGTCTGCCTTAAAATGTCCACCTCCACTCCATTTATTATCCTAAATTAGATGCACCTGTTTGAGGTCATTAGCTGCATAAAGACACCTGTCCACCCCATACAATCAGTAAGAATCCAACTACCAACATGGCCAAGACCAAAGAGCTGTCCAAAGACACTAGAGACAAAATTGTACACCTCCACAAGGCTGGAAAGGGCTACGGGGAAATTGCCAAGCAGCTTGGTGAAAAAAGGTCCACTGTTGGAGCAATCAGAAAATGGAAGAAGCTAAACATGACTGTCAATCTCCCTCGGACTGGGGCTCCATGCAAAATCTCACCTCGTGGGGTCTCAATGATCCTAAGAAAGGTGAGAAATCAGCCCAGGACTACACGGGAGGAGCTGGTCAATGACCTGAAAAGAGCTGGGACCACCGTTTCCAAGGTTACTGTTGGTAATACACTAAGACGTCATGGTTTGAAATCATGCATGGCACGGAAGGTTCCCCTGCTTAAACCAGCACATGTCAAAGCCCGTCTTAAGTTTGCCAATGACCATTTGGATGATCCAGAGGAGTCATGGGAGAAAGTCATGTGGTCAGATGAGACCAAAATAGAACTTTTTGGTCATAATTCCACTAACCGTGTTTGGAGGAAGAAGAATGATGAGTATTATCCCAAGAACACCATACCTACTGTGAAGCATGGGGGTGGTAGCATCATGCTTTGGGGGTGTTTTTCTGCACATGGGACAGGGCGACTGCACTGTATTAAGGAGAGGATGACCGGGGCCATGTATTGCGAGATTTTGGACAACAACCTCCTTCCCTCAGTTAGAGCTTTGAAGATGGGTCAAGGCTGGGTCTTCCAACATGACAATGACCCGAAGCACACAGCCAGGATAACCAAGGAGTGGCTCTGTAAGAAGCATATCAAGGTTCTGGCGTGGCCTAGCCAGTCTCCAGACCTAAACCCAATAGAGAATCTTTGGAGGGAGCTCAAACTCCGTGTTTCTCAGCGACAGCCCAGAAACCTGACTGATCTAGAGAAGATCTGTGTGGAGGAGTGGGCCAAAATCCCTCCTCCAGTGTGTGCAAACCTGGTGAAAAACTACAAGAAACGTTTGACCTCTGTAATTGCAAACAAAGGCTACTGTACCAAATATTAACATTGATTTTCTCAGGTGGTCAAATACTTATTTGCAGCTGTATCATACAAATAAATAGTTAAAAAAAATCATACATTGTGATTTCTGGATTTTTTTTTTTATTATGTCTCTCACAGTGGACATGCACCTACGATAACAATTTCAGACCCCTCCATGATTTCCAAGTGGGAGAACTTGCAAAATAGCAGGGTGTTCAAATACTTATTTTCCTCACTGTAAGCGTATCTTCCTTATTTATCTGGAGTTTGGGAGTAGTTGATGATCTGATCCGTTCCACCTGCTGGTTTATAGTCCACTTGAGAGGACTTTAAAACATCTCTGGGCTCAAACTGACCGCGTTAAAAACGGTCAGGGGATCTGGTAAGCAGATTGAAATACCATCACACGGGTGTTTTTTTTGGTGGAAGATTAGGAATCTCGTTCATCTCATCTTTCACTTTTGGACTTTCTTTACTGATTTTTATCATCATTGCCATTATTAATTAGATTCAATATTGATTGGTGGAGGATCAGCAATTTTCCTTTTCACCTTTGGACATTGTATGGACTTTTTATCATTATTTTTTGTTGTTTTTCAATTAAGCCACAGATTTTGATTTTTTCATATTTTGTTTTATTTGATCTTATGTAGTACTCTAATTTTATGAGATACCGGAGCTTTTGCATGAATTCCTGCATCAATGCGACGTGGCATGGATACGATCAGCCTGTGGCACTTCTGATGTATTATGGAAGCCCAGGTTGCTTTGATAGTGGCCTTCAGCTTGTCTGCATTGTTGGGTCTGGTGCCTTATCTTGTCCTTGACAATACCCCACAGATGCTCTATTAGGTCAGGCAAGTTTTCCGGCCAATCAAGCACAATGATACCATGATCATTAAACCAGGTATTTGTACTTTTGGCAGTGTGGGTAGGTGCCAAGTCCTGCTGGAAAAATATAATTTTTGTACTCACCGTAAAATCCATTTCTCTGAGTTCATGGACGGACACAGCAGCTATTGACCTTAGGGTATTATATCCTTCCTTCCAGGAGAGACTAGGCAGAAAAAACGGCACTTCAAGTGTTAAAACACTTTTCAGTACAGCTCCTCCCAGGGGGCGTGGTCCCCCGGGTATAACCCACTCTGACTCAGCAGTTACAGTTCGTAACAAGCCGTACAAACAAAAAGGATGGGTGGGTGCTGTGCCCGTCCATGAACTCAGAAATGGATTTTACGGCGATTACAAAAATCCTATTTTCTCTTCCATTCATGGACAGACACAGCAGCAATTGACCTTAGGGACATCCCCAAGCAGTGTCAAAAAATTTTGAGGGGGTGGGGGGAAAAAAAACACAATTATGCTTCACCCCAAACAAACCAGAGTGCCTCAACGGAGGAACTTCAACCTGAAACAGCCGCCTGCAAAACCTTGCGGCCAAAGGAGGCATCCGCAGATGCATTCACATCCACCTTGTAAAACTTAAAAAAGGTGTGGATTGACGACCAGATCGCTGTCTTACACACCAGTAAAACAGACGCCTGGTGGCGGAAAACCCAAGAGGCACCAACCGCTCTGGTCGAATGCGCCGTAACCAGAAAGGGAGGCGCCCGCCCCTTTTGGGCATAGGCCTGGAGCACGACCTGTCTGATCCACCTGAAAATGGAGGCTGCCAGATCATTCACTGACATGAACAGTGAGTCCGATCTCCGGAACGGAGCCGTAGCAGACAAGTACGCCCGTAAGGCTCGCACCACGTCCAAGGGAAGTAACTTGGCCTCCTTCGAGTTCTTCGGCTGAGGACATAAGGATAGTAAAACAATGTCCTCATTATAAAAAGAGCCCTGCAAGACAAGGCCGCCAGATCAAAAACTTGTCTGACCGAAGGAATGGCTACCAAGAAAGACAACCATCTGGGACAGAGAGAAAAAGGAATCTCCCGAATGTCCTCAAACGGAGCCCTTTTGAAGCACCAAGAGGACGGAATTCAAGTCCCACGGAGGCAGTGGAGGACACACACAGGAAGGCCACAAGCCTGACCCCCTGTACAAACGTACGCACCAGGGAGTGCGTCGCCAACGGACGCTGAAAATAAAAAGCCAAGGCCGAAATCTGACCCATAACCGTACTTAAGGCGAGAGCTTGACCCACTCCCTGCTGTAGGAACAGCAGCATCTGGGACAGCACGTATGTGCGGGGGTGTTCTTTTATCTCTGCACACGAAGAGATGTAGGCCTTCCACGTATGATGGCAAATTCCGAGCAAACAATTCCATCCTGAATCTTTGCACTTTGACAAAAGAGTTAAGGGCCGTGAGGTCCAGGATTGGATGGACCCCCTCCTTTTTTGGGGACTAAACAGATTGGAGTAAAAAAAAACAAAAACTGAAACCGTTCCCTTGAAGGAACCGGTATAATCACTTCCCTGACTAGCAGATCCTGACCAGCCCCTGACAGGGCCACCCGGCATACCGGAAGAAGCTGGAAGGAAAAATCTGTTTGGTGGACAAGAGAGAAACTATCTTGTACCCCGAGGAAACTACCTCGCAAACCCAACGGTCGGAAAGAGGGATCTCTACCGAGCCGCGCATCCGCAAAGTCGTCTGGCGGGGGCAGACCTACATGCAGAAGCAGGCTTGTCCGCAGGCTTGTTGGGCTTGCGGTACCAGGTGCACTTTTTGATCTACAGCGGGCGCCTTAGCACCCTGGAAAACATTTTCCTGGGGGCGAAAAAAATCACTTGGGGGAGGTAAAAAGAGGGACCCTGCTTATGACGAGGCTCCTTACCCTTCCCAGATTGCGGGAGCAGAGTGCTCTTGCCCCCTGTAGCATCTATGTCAACCAGGGACGCCCCAAAAGACCGTACACCCTTCAAGGGTAAGTCCTCCTAAGGACCCTTTAGAGGTTTGGTCAGCAGACCAACACTTTAACCACATAAGGTGGCATAGTACCACCGCGGAGGCCCTGGAGAGCGTATCCAGGGCCAATTCACAGACAAACTGGAGGCCATGCACCAACTGATCAGCCAGGCCCACACAGAGCTCAGGAGCATTATGTGCCTCCAGCTCCTGCAGCAGGGACTTTGCCCGCTCGGTAATTGTCTGCGACACTAGAGCTCCGGCCAAACCCGGTCTCACTGCCGTCCCCACTATTGTGAACATGGAGCGGGCCGCAGCTCTCCTAGCTGCGGGGTCCATAAAGGCGGGAGCCCCTTCCACGAGGTAACGAGGTAGACTTGTTCAGTCTGGACACAGGGGGGGTCCGCTGATGGAGGACTTTTTTTTTTTAAAGTCTTCCTCAAAAAGATAACAGACCGTAAAGTATTTTGGTACAACAAAAACTTTCTGCGGCCGATCCCATTCATGGACATTTTGTCCAGGTATGGAACACAAGGAAACACTTTTTGCGGTGCGGGGCGGCTTGCGGAGCCCAAAAGGGACCGGCATCTGACTCCTCCATCGTCCTCAAGTTTTTGAGTATCCCGCACCGTAGTAATAAAAGCTCCAACAAAACTCCTTATCAAGCGCTGACCCTGAAGCAGAGTCATCCTCACTGACCTTGTGGGCTAAGCCTGCAACATCTGACATGACAGAACCAGCAGCAGGGTCCGGTTACGTGTCGGAGCCATCCCCAGAAGCAGGGAGGGGGTTTTCAGCCCCCTTCTGGCCATTTGTCGCTTCAATCCTGGCGATAAAACGCCTAAGGGACTGCCGTATGGGCTCTACAGAGACCGCAGGGGCACTAAGGGTTAACTCAAGCATGGTTGGGGTAGAAGCCTCTGTTCAGACTCCATGTGGACCCACCGCTTATGCCTCCTTAGTACTGCAAGGCAGACACCCACCGGTCACCCTCCCGGTTATAAAACAGAGGGCAGGGGACCCCCAGGGAACTCACCACCCGACCCGGTTGTAGTGTTAGCTGAAGCGCTGAGAAGTGCTGGCTGTGCTGTCCCTCAGGAAGCTATTCGCTGGCTTTTGCTGCGCTATTACAGGCACTAGAGGCCAAGACTTTTCCAAGATGGCCGCCGTATGCAGGAAAAACAGCATGCGGGCCACAAGAAAATTAAAACACACAGTGACACCAGAAAGACACAGCCCAGCACATACAGCAACTCCCCCAACAAAAACAACAGCACCTTACAGTACACGGTCCCCGGTAGTGACAGAACCCCAGGAGGGCCCCCCCCCCTTACAGCCGCCACCCAGCATGGGGAAGGAGGGAGAGAGGAAAGCAGGGCGGACCCTCATTCGACCTCCCCAAGGAAAGCACCAGCCATACCACCTTGCCAGGGAAAGGGGCCACTAACCGTCCTGCGACCACCGGCTGGAGGCATTCCGGACAGAACCAATGTCCGCTAAACGGCATGGCTGTCGGGCCAGACACACTGTGCCAAAGCCATAAAGACCGGTCATATGTGTGCCCTGGAACATGTTCCCCGGCCACCCCTGGAGCAACGGGACATGTCGTGGACGACCCAGAGCTGAGCATGGGCGGACTACAAGGATCAAGATCCAGCCTGTCACCCAGTCGGCAGTTGATAGAAGATATCAGGAACAAAAATGCAGGAACAAAATAAAAGCGAAAAAAAAAAAAAAAAAAATCGCAAAAAAATTCCAGAGTACATGGACTCCAGAAGGCCATGTCTACTCCTGAGGCTAGGCAGAAAAAAACGAGCTGCTGAGTTAGAGTGGGTTATACCCAGGGGACCATGCCCCCTGGGAGGAGCTGTACTGAAAAGTGTTTTAACACTTTTAGTGCTGTTTTTTCTGCCTAGTCTCTCCTGGAAGGAAGGATATAATACCCTAAGGTCAATTGCTGCTGTGTCCGTCCATGAACGGAAGAGAAATTAACTCAGCAACTCCATAAAGCTGATCAGCAGAGGTAAGCATAAAGTGCTCTAAAATTTTCTGCTAGAGGAGCAACACCAGCAGATAACATTTTGAGGGTGTTTTTACTATGCTGGTGCTCCAGGACCTCCAAAAATGCAATAGGTGGCCAAAAAAGTAGATAGGCAATTTACAGCCCTAGAATGCCTAAAGGCGATTCCTTGGATTTTGGGCCCATCTATATGGCAAAAGATGTCACCATACTTGAGAGAAGTAGCAGAATGGGTTTTGGGGTATAATTCTAAGTGCGGTGGTTTTGCACAGAGCGGCCCCGATCCTCTTGTGTCCCTCTTCAGTGCTCCTGGCCCCTCTCTCCCGCAGCAATAAAATACTGGGTGGATTACCTTTTTTTTTTTAACCAAGTTGGTCAGAGTTTGCACGTTTTCATGCAAGATTACAGTATGGGCATCAGACTATGCCCTTCTAGAGCAGAGAATGTGAATGCTATGTACTTATTTGGAGCATGGTGTGTCATGATAGCAACAGTGCATGACTATTTTCCCCCATGTGGTTCTAATATATGAAGTAAATTTCCTCAAAACTTCCTTTTGGTAATCATAAATGCATATTTTACCACTAGGTGGCAGTATTTCCATACTTTTGCTACATTCTCTGCTATAAGAAGGCAGCATCTGTTATTTAGAAAGATAGCCACTGTTCAATACAAAGCATACTCTGTACATAGCGAAGAAAAAAAAACCCCAAGGGGGCAATGCCATAACCGAACACTGGTTTATTGACATGAGGTGTCAGGTTTCAATTTCTAACCTGGATTAGAGAAATTATGTAACCCAATTACTACATACAATTTGCTTCCAATTTCTTTTTTTAAAGCTTTAATTTCATATTTAAAAAGGTGTAATATTAAAGTAGGATTAAACACTCAGCATTTTAAAGCTTACAGTGGTTCTAAAAGCCTAAACATTGTTTTACCTTAATACATTCCATTCATGAAGGTAAAAATTGTTCAGGCATCAGTACCCCCCTCTGTCCGATGCTGCGACTGTCCCCCAGCACCTCTTCACTGAAAACCGAGCCATCGAACACTGCTGATGGCTCGGTTCTCCCAGCTCCCCAAGCGGAGAGCTGCTGCCTGTCAAGCAGAAGCTCTTCTGCTCTGCTCCTCCATGTTCACTGGAGCGCTGAACTGTGGAGGGGTGGGGAGCGGCCATCTCAGCAGCTCACTGAGCGCCTGAGACGGCCATCAGTCCAGGCACCTGGCAGATCCAGACTCCGATTCGGGATGACGCAGTGCCTAGACTGATCTGTGTGACATCAGCAGACTTCGGACCACTGTCTGCTAAAAACGGCTAACAGGAGTGCAAAACGAATTGCCCTCCTGTGATCCATATGCAAAGTCCAGCCAAACAAGCTCAGGCTGGACTTCTCCTTTAAGAGGAGAAAACAAAAAAAACATTGAAGCTTCACAAATCACCAAAACGCTGAGCACATTAAAACAATCATTCCACAGTAAACCATTTTTAAAATTTCTACCACAGAACTTGCAGTTTATAAAAATCAATGCTGGCTCCTGCTCTTAACCACTTGCCTACTGGCCACTTTTACCCCCCTTCCTGCCTGATCCTACGAGTTTCACCCCAATGTAAACAGACCATGATAATCATGGCTGCTGAGCCCCGACCATCATGGTCTGTTTAGTGCCTCAGTCATCCACAACCTGGCCTTCTGTGTCTGTCCTCCTCCCGGCATCACCTAGTGCCTGCCAATCCCCCTCCTGCTGTAGGAACATCCAATCTGTTTTTACACTTTCCATTTTTTCTCCTAATGCAGTGCCCGCTGTCTGTTTTATTAACCACTTAACCCCCGGACCATATTGCTGGTGAAAGACCAGAGCACTTTTTGCGATTCGGCACCTCATCGCTTTAACTCACAATTGTGTCGTTGTGGCTCCCAAACAAAATTGGCATCCTTTTTTCCCCCACAAATAGAGCTTTCTTTTGGTGGTATTTGATCACCTCTGAGGTTTTTAGTTTTTGCGCTATAAACAAAAATAGGAGCGACAATTTTGAAAAAAATGAATATTTTTTACATTTTGCTATAATAAATATCCCCAAAAAAATATATATAAAAAAATGTTTTGCTCAGTTTAGGCCGATACGTATTCTACATATTTTTCGAAAAAAAAAAAGAAGAAAAAAAATCGCAATAAGCGTTTATTGATTGGTTTGCGCAAAAGTTATAGCGTTTACAAAATAGGGGGTATTTTTATGGCATTTTTTTTTTTTTTTTTTATACTAGTAATGGCAGCGATCAGCAATTTTTTTTCGGTACTGCGACATTATGGTGTACACTTCGGACACTTGACACATTTTTGGGACCATTGGCATTTTTATTGCGATCAGTGCTATAAAAATGCATTGATTACTATAAAAATGCCAATGGCAGTGAAGGGGTTAACACTAGGGGGCGGGGAAGAGGTTAAGTATGTTCCCTGGGTGTGTTCCAACTGTAGGGGGGGGGGGGGGGTGGACTGACATGGGGAAATGACTGATCTTCTGTTCATACATTGTATGAACAGAAGATCAGCATTTCTCTTCCTGACAGGACCGGGAGCTGTGTGTTTCCACACACAGCTCCCGGTCCTTGCTCTGTAACGAGCGATCGCACCCGCCCCCCTATTGGCTGCTGGGCGCGAGGTGACTTATAGCTACGTGCTCTCGTCCAGCAGAGCAGACCTGCCACCGTAGAACTGCAGCGGCTGGTCGGCAAGCAGTTAAAAAAAATTTCTCCTGTACCGTAACTCACAGCAGCTCCCAGCGGTCATGTGACCGTCCGTGTCTCCTCTGCCTCGTGTCCTGCTGACATGTCAGCGGGGAAACCTCTGCCCCAGCCGCTGCTTCTGTCAGACGGGCAGAAAGGAGACACGGCCGGTTACATGAGCGCCGGGAAGTAAAGGAGGATTTTTTTTTTTAGTAAAACACAGACAGGGGGGCACTGTATAAAGAGACATAACTGACAGTGTAAATGTGTGAAAGTGGGTTAACAACCAACTTTAAGTCCAATTTACAAACCGACCAGAGAGTAAAAAAAGCATGTGATAATTGCCACAAGGGTTTTGCTAGCAGTATCAAACAGCCTGGGGGTCTTCTATTCTTTGACAAATAGCTGGTTGCTAAGCAGTGGGCCGGGAAGCCGTCCGCCACGTCATTAACAACCAACTCATTGGCTTCCACGCCAACAGCGGTTTGTTAAACAAAAAAACACACACTGTGGGTGCTCCCCCCAGTTCATACCATGCCCTTCGGGTCCGGTATGAATTTTAAGGGAAACCCTATGTCTTTATTAAAATTTGCTAATGACTCCTGCAGACATGTAAAAGTACAAAAGTCTGTTTATCTGCATAAGGATGTGGTTAAGTTGTGTCCGTTTCACTCTACATGCATAAGGCAGCTGGATCATGCATATTTTAGGTTTCTGGGATCACAAGGGATAAACACTAAGGATAAAGTACACACAAACACCCACAGGTAGGTAAAGATTCAAACCACATTAGGACGCAGTGAGGTCCCTGATAAGCAACCACAGCACCCAGTGTTGAAGCACAAGGTTAAGCAAGACCTTAAAACATTTTCTAGACTTGGCTAAAAATACACTATTTCTAGAGGCTGTTGCAATCAATTACAATATCCTTCCCTCCTGTGATATGATAAAAATCATGCAACTTTAGTAGATACTAGTGCGACAAAATGCAAAACTGAGTAATGCAAATCGAGAAGAGTATGTGAATCTGCATCAGGATTCACGTGAGCAGAAGACACGGTTACTTTGATATACACCTTGAAAGAGATACCATGGAACACAAGTCTGTGGTTGAAATGACATCTCACTTGTGTGATAACAGTTTAAGAAACTCAATATAAAATGCATGTAGATAGAAGGAACACCACACTTGAAGCAGAATTCCAGGAATTCAGACACTTTGATAGAAATGATAGAGATACTCTGTGTGCCTTTACATTTTACAAACAGGTTTATGGCTCTTCTGGAGGATACACAGATACTTGGGGCTGTGAAAGAGGAGACACACATGGCACAGCTATGCCCGCCCCCCCCCCCCCACTGCTGCCCATTCACAGAAGCCTTTGTATTTTATGAATGACTTTGCATATGACGAAGGCTACCATGATTGGGTAGGAGGTGGGGAGGGTGGGTAAAGCAGCTACAACAACTCTACTGTTGAAGATGCCAAGACCAGAAGGTTCAGCATTGGGCTTCCGAAACGTCAGCAATAGCGGTCTTCCAAGAGTGCAATAAAACAGTCAGATGTAAATAAGAGAACTCCATGAGATGGCATGTCCTTTCTTGGACTTAACTTATAGTGAGCCTTGACTTTTTGCAAAGGAGCTTAATTCCTTTGATTCAGTCTTAAGTGGATCCCTCTCCCAACATTGAATATTTTTAATCCTGCTGCTAGCATTAGTAAATCAAAAGTAAATCATATTTATAAGCATTAAACTTTCAGTTACTTCCTGGTTTCCAGGCCTAGGCAAAAATGTCATGCATTCCTGGAGTCTTCAGGAGGGGTTCTCTCAGCTTAACACACCCTGGGACGGCTTTAACTGCTTGCCGCCCCGCCCACCGTCAAATGACAGCTGAGTAGTGCGGCTCTCGTTATGAGACGTCATATGACGGCGTTCCAGAACGGCCGCGGCTCTTAACCATGTGATCGGCTGTGTCCAATCACAGCCTGTCACATGTAAATATGGAGATGTCGGTAATCGGCTCTCCTCGCCTCTCACTGTGCCCATCAGTACCGCCTATCCGTACCCACCAGTGCCGTTTAACAGTGCTCAATGCCACATAAGTGCCACCTATCAGTGCCACCTAATCAGTGCCGCCTCATCAATGCCCACCAGTTCAGCCTATCAGTGCCGCCCCGTCAGCGCAGATCAGTGAAGGTGGAAAATTACTTAGTTTCTGTAAATAAATTTTGTAACCAAGTAAAAAACATTTTATTTCAAAATGGTTGCTTTTTTATATAAAAACCCAGCAGTGATTAAATACCACCAAAAGAAAGTTCCATTTGTGTGAAGAAAATTATAAAAAAAATTGTTTTGGTACAGTGTTACATGACCGCACAATTGTCATTCAAAGTGACAGCGCTGTAAGCTGAAAAATGGCTTGGGCAGGAATGGGGTATAAGTGCCTGGTAGGCAAGTGGTTAATATTAATTGGACCCTGGGAAAACATTTTCTTGGGTGCTGTGGCACCATGTTATTTTGAAAAAGTGTTCCACCTACAATTTGCTTACCTTTGCAGAACAGGCTGATGTTGGGCTTAATGACCACAGTTGTAGGCAAGACTTTCCAGCATGCTCCTTTACCTCCCCAGTGGGAATCATGCAGCAGAAGTGATGGTGAATATGACCTCAGGGGTGCATGATATACATATCAATGCCATCGGTCCACGTCTATTTGCATATAAAAGACGCCTCTATTTACATATTAATGCAGGTTATTTACATGTAAACACAGGGTCTGCAGGTAATGGGGCCAGGGCAGCTTCCCCTTCTGCCCTGCCTTAAAAAGTCCTGAGCATGCTTTCCTGTCTGCATGTCTAAGCCAAGGATAGATGATTCCAGGAAGAATACTACAGAATCATTTTGCCCTTACTCAAGATGGCCACAGCCAGAAAGGCTAGGGAAGGGGTGTTCAACCTTTGGAAGAGTGAGGGCCACTTAAGTAATTTGGTAACTGATCATTGATCACAATGAACTATGGGGTTTTACCGCCCCCCAAACTGCAAAATGTAAATGAGCACTTAATATCATGAGCCCCCTTTTAGGGCCGATTGTACACTGATGCACTGTGGTTTACCCATACCTTCTGTTAGAACTAGCTTCTGCTGGCATCACTATCCAGGCTGAAAGTAGAAAGGCCCCAGGTGAAAGTGCACTTTATATCATCCCACTTAGGACAGAAGCCAGTGCTACAGAGGAAGCATCTGCTAATGCGGCTTATATTCCCTCTGCTGCTGCCTGCTTCCTCTGCTGCCGAGATTGGCTCCATGCACTCTGATCTGGGATGGTGGTTGACAAGCCGCTGATCACGATCTGGTCTTGCTGACCCGCCATCCCAGAGCATGAACTTTCCTGGTTTGAGGTCGTGGGCCACATCAGAGGCCTCTCTGGGCCACAGGCTGAGCACCCATGGCTTGGGGGGGGGGGGGGGGGGTGTTTTCAAAGTGATTTTTCAGCAAACTAAAGCATGAAGACATGGACCGACAGAGTTTAATTTGTATATTAAAAAATGTAATGGTGTTTTTGGTGCGCAGCATAGTTCTGCATTAAGTATTGTGAAAATTTTAAATATAAAAAGCATATAAATTATGAAGAGAAATATGCATTCATTCTAAAAGGTTAAAACCAACACCAAGTAATCTAAAAAATTACTCCTTACGGCCTATGATGAACGACTGAAGAAAATTTTGACTTGTAAATTCCTACTTTAGGGAGTACAGTACAGGACACTTCAGCCGATTCATACACCGTTGGTCGCAAACTACTGAGGACATGCTTCTCTGGGAGCCTCCGCTATAAGCCTACTCTACTTAGTGAGTCCTCCGTTTTGTAGCAAGCAATGCAGAGTAAACAGGAGAATTTAAGGAGTGGCCTGTGTCCTGTACAGTACTCCATAAGGTATTCAAATTTTTTTATCATACAGTACAGGACATAGACAACTTATTTATATATCATGCGACATCCCCAAGTAAGGAACAAAGTGGGATTTTTTTTTTTTTTTTTTTAAGAGAACTGTGCCAACAGGCTTAAAACACAACAGGGGGTCAAAGACCCAAGTGCAGCTGAAGAAACCTTGCGGCCAAAGCTGCATCCACAAAAGATTGGACATCCACTTGGTAAAACTAAATATGAACAAAAGACAATGTGGTACCTTACACAGTTAGGCAACAGTGACTTGGTGCCTAAAGGCCCATGACACTCCTACGGATTTTATGTAGATACACAAAACGGCACAGGTTTTTATTTAAGAGCATATGTTCCGATAATCAAATTCCTTGTCCACCGTGCAATGGTGGATTTTGAAGCAGGGTGCACCTTGCAAGATTCCAAGGAAATAAACAGGGAACCCAAAGCAATAGCTTTTAGACACTATTGGCTCTGACTACATCCAGGCAGTGTAAAGAATTCCATTGGCTGCCTAGGAGCAAGGTACACGAATGGCTGAACAATGTTCTTAAGATGGACCGCTGAAGCCACCTTTGGAAGAAAAGGATGGTCTTGGTCATAATACAACCTTGTCATTGTGAAATGAGAAAAGGCTCTTTACAGGAAAGGGCTACCAGTTTTCAGAGATACTTTTTACAAAACGTGATGGCCAACAATAATTCTACATTGCAAGCAAGAATTTCTAAGGAAGTATCCCTCATGGGGTCAAAAGGTGGGTTCTACAGGGCAGAAAGAAACACAATAGAGTCCCAGTGAAGCACAGGGTGATGCAAGCAAGGTCTAACAAGAATCTCCAAGAAAACTAAACCAAAGGCCTTTGAAAGGGATCAATAAAGCCATTGCCTACCCCTTTTATGGTGCCAAGAGCTAGATTCTGGTCAATACCTTTTTGCATAAAGGCCAGATTGTGAGGCACAGCATATCTCTGGGACTGCACTTGTTGTGCTTTCACCAGAAAAAGTAAAATTTCAAGATATAATAGATCTTCCTGGAAGTTGTCTCTTGCTTTTAGCAAAGTAGGAATAAGACTCAGAAATCCCTCTACTGTAAGACCTATGTTTCAACAGCAATGCTATCAAAACCAGAGACTGAGTACAGACTTAAAAAAGAAAGATATATAGCGCTATGGATGCACCTCCCTCTTTTGCTGTGATCTTAACCTACAAAAATGTGATATATGGAATCAGAACTATAATACACCCTCCCTCTTAGAGTGCCTCGGTCGAGAGGGTGGTGTATTAATATAGTTCAGGATTTCATCTATATCACATTTTGTTTGGTTACTATCACAGCAAAAGGGGGGGGGGGTGCACTGTAGCACTATACTTTATTTTTAGTATCCTGTTTTTTTCAAATAGTAAGGAAGGAAAACCTTGTTCGGCAGAATACAGGGTGAATAAAAATCAAAATAAATAAATAGAATTTCTTTTGATTAACACATTTTTAAATAAAATGCTTCTGGAGTAAACATCCATCTAAAAAGATAGTTTTCTATTTAAGATGCATCAGTAATTGAGTTTATTCAGCATGAAATGGAGCTTGGTTATGTAGCACAAGGCTGTATATTCTGCAATATTAAAAAATTTGGGCAAATTCATTCAGTGAATCCAAGCTCTGCCAGCTGAGATAACATTCACTGCATTGATGCATTTACACAATTTCACAGTAGCGATGAAATAAAACAAAGTTCAGGAATATACCTTTATCCCATTGTTTTGCAAATCTACGTACACTACAAACTGTATGATTGAATCGGTTCCGATATCACCGTTTTACTAACCTGACAGATTAACCACTTGCCGCCCGCCAATGACATATTGACGTCGGCAAAGTGGTTTCAATATCCTGAGTGGACGTCTTATGACGTCCTCAGGATATTGAGCCGTTGCGGTGATCGTTGTTGCAGGGTGTCAGTCTGACACCCCGCAACACCGATCAAGGTAAAGAGTCTCTCACGGAGACGCTTTACCACGTGATCAGCCATGTCCAATCACGGCTGATCACAATGTAAACAGGAAAAGCCGGTAATCGGCTTTTCCTCACTCGGGTCTGTCAGACGCGAGTAGAGGAGAGCCAATCGGCTGCTCCTCTGACAGTGGGGGGTTTGTGCTGATCGATCAGCACATCCCCCTCGAGGATGCCCACTGGACTACCAGGGATGCAAAAAAAAAAAAAAAAACAGGTATGCCACCCTAGACCACCAGGGATGACAAGGACACAAAAAATGGATGCCAATCAGTGCCCACAATGGGCATCACTGATTGGCAGGCGTTTGGCACTGATTGGCATCCATTAGTACAACACATATGATAGGGCCCATCAGTGCCGCCTATCCGTGCTGCCCCATCAGTGCCGCCTATCCGTGCTGCCCCATCAGTGCCGCCTATCCGTGCTGCCCCATCAGTGCCGCCTATCCGTGCTGCCCCATCAGTGCCGCCTATCCGTGCTGCCCCATCAGTGCCGCCTATCCGTGCTGCCCCATCAGTGCCGCCTATCCGTGCTGCCCCATCAGTGCCGCCTATCCGTGCTGCCCCATCAGTGCCGCCTATCCGTGCTGCCCCATCAGTGCCGCCTATCCGTGCTGCCCCATCAGTGCCGCCTATCCGTGCTGCCCCATCAGTGCCGCCTATCCGTGCTGCCCCATCAGTGCCGCCTATCCGTGCTGCCCCATCAGTGCCGCCTATCCGTGCTGCCCCATCAGTGCCGCCTATCCGTGCTGCCCCATCAGTGCCGCCTATCCGTGCTGCCCCATCAGTGCCACATATTAGTGCCCATCAGTGCCACATATTAGTGCCCATCAATGCCACCACATCAGTGCCACCCTGTCAGTGCAGTACCATCAGTGCCCATCAGTGAAGGAGAAAACGTACTTATTTACATTTTATAACAAAATTTTTTTTTTTTTTTTTGCAGAAAAAAAAATCCCAAAGGTGATCAAATACCACCAAAAGAAAGCTCTATTTGTGGGAACAAAATGATTAAAATTTAGTTGGGGTACAGTAGCATGACCGCGCAATTGTCACGCAAAGTGCAACAGCGCTGAAAGCTAAAAATTGGTCTGGGCGGGAAGGTGTATAAGTGCCCTGTATGGAAGTGGTTAATATTCTAAATCGGAAACTGTTTGCAAATATTAAAATATTCTAACTACCAGCAAGAATAAGTCCTTACATTTAACCACTTGCTTACTGGGCAACTAAACCCCCTCCCTGCCCAGACCAATTTTCAGCTCTCTCACACTTTGAATGACAATTGCACGGTCATGCAATTCTGTACCCAAATTACATTTTCATAATTTTTTTTCACAGAGCTTTCTTTTGGTGGTATTTAAATCACTGCTAGGTTTGAAAAAAACAAAATACATTTGTTCTAAAATTTAAAACGGGTAATTTTTCTCCTTTATTGATGTGTGTTGATGAGGCTGCACTGAAAGGTGGCACTGGTAGGTGATTCTGATAGGCAGCACTGTGGGCACAGATGAGGCAGCCGTGGCTCTGTGTGGGGGACCGAAGTGATCAGCCCCCCCCCCCCCCCATTACTGATCTTCCGTCACATGATCAGCTGTCATTAGCTGACAGCCAGGAGTCTGACTCCGTGATCACAGAGCGCACAGGCAGCTCATGCACAGGAGAATGTCATATGATGACCTCCCAGCAATTGAGGCCTGCGCTGTAGCAGTCATTCGGCTATACCGTGGGCGCGAGTTGGTTAAAGAGCACCTGTCATTTAAGATCCATCATGGCAGCGCCTGTTAGCGGGCCTGCTGCCATGCCCTTCACCTTGTGTTATTGCCGCATCACCAGCTGTCCCATTAAAGTGAATGGAACTGTTGGTAAGTCAACAGTGGGTGAGGAGGAGGAGCTGCAGGAAAAATGACAGTTCTTTAAAGTGGAGGTCCACACAAAAAGTGAACCTCCACTTTTCGGAAACCCTCCCCCCTTCGGTGTCACACTTGGCACCTTTCAGGGGGAGGGGAGTGCAGATACCCGTGTAATCTGTATATACTCACAGAATAGACTCACGCCCCTTCGTGCCACCCCCCACGGTCTTCTGGGAAACACACAGGTCCCAGGAGACAGCGGGGACCAGTGAGGACACGCCGCGCAGTAGGGAACCAGGCAATGAAGCCGCAACGCTTCACTTCCCGATTCCCTCACCAAGGATGGCACCTGAGAGAAGGAGCGATGGCTCGGCTTCGGCTGCAGACATCGCGGGTACCCTAGACAGGCAAGTGTTCATTTATTAAAAGTATTTGTAGCTGCTGGCTTTTAATATTTTTCGTGGGACCTCCGCTTTAAAAACTAGGATTTAAATCAAGCATTTTTTACTAGTGATTTTGATCGACTTGATTTAAATCAAATCCACCCTGGCTGAATAGGAGTGAGTCCAGGGAAATGGACCGTTTTCCATTCTGACAGAATGTTTAGTTGGAGTGTTCTTGAGTGGAATTGGGTAAAAAGGTACTGCCTAAAAAGGAGGCAACCATTAGATTCAGAACCATCATGGCAATCTCAGTGCAGGATTTCTCTTGGAGCTCTTAGAGAAAGAAGTTTTTGGCAGACAAACATTTGCTTGGGATGTATATACAGGATCAGGATGTGTAGATAGGCATCTTGGATGTTGCAGATGTGTTTCCCTCATCTCAAAGAGCCACTTACTGATTTTTCAGATTTGAAAGAGTTTGCAGAGGGATTGTTAAGTCCAGGATAGTACAAATACCGCAGTTGAGCCTTGGTACCATGAACAGATTTGTGTAGAATCTTTTGAGACTGTCCTGGTACAATAACTCTGAGACAAGAGGTGGTTCAGGGCATTCTACACATCTGCCTATCCACCAGTATCTCCATAAAGAGGACAAGTCACCTGCCCATGCCATCACATAGGGTCTCCTATCTCTATATATACACACACACATATATATATACACATATATACACACTGTTACTAATTACAATTTTCGTGTTCGATCAATTTTTTTTTTAATCGACCAATTTCAATTCATTTTTCGGATCACCACCATATATAGTCCTCACTGTAATATCCACAGACATCTCCCCCACTGTATAGGAAGATTAGTGCTTGTTTAGCCTTACCAGAGAAGCCGGCCAAACACAAGCAGTTGAGGGCGGGTGATGTCGTCCGCGCGCCGCTCTAGGCTCATCTAGGCCGCTGCCGGGTGGACCAAGATGGTCGACGCTCCAGGAGCTAGGCCGAAGGCGCTGCCTTTCCTATGGCCGAGGCAGCAGTGGAGTTCCGAACGGGACACCATATGCGGATCACGGATCATTTACGATTCGTTGCACCACTAGTACCGATCAAAAGAATTCTGATCGATCATAAAAAATTTACGATTAAATCGGGGAATTAATCTTTAATTTCCACAGCCCTAAAATAAATATATATATATTTTTTTAAAACACATCTTCCCTGTACACAACCCCACAGAAAATGTGTAGCGTGGGGCAGAAATGTATATTTAAACATCACTTGCCATATATGCAAGGTATTGTCTTGAACGTCCGAGTAAGAGCAATAATTCTAGAGCCATACAGAATTCAAAGTTAACTTTAAAAAATTGCTAAGAGCAATTTCTCTGCAAGGGAAAAATAGGTCCATCACCTTAGGGCAATTGCAAAAAACGAGGACTCCCGGGTTATAGGGGTTGTTGTACTTAGAGGGCATGTCCTCTAAAGCTTTCTAGCATCTAAACACCTGAAAGGTACCAATCTGTAACCCAGGGTCTATGAATGCTTAGTCTGAGCCATACTGTATGATCAAGGTAAACATTACCTAGTGCTTCTAAAATCTTGAGATCTTGGGTTTTGTAATCTCAGAATTAATACACAGCCATCAACTTAACTGCTTAAAAACTTCACTCATATACACAGCATGCTACCCCTTTATGGACAAACTGGTCTTACCATAGCAAACCCAACATCTGCTTTCTTCAAGGCAGGTCCATCATTGGTCCCATCACCAGTTACTGCTACCACTTGTCTCTGTTCACAGATTGTGCTGTCAATAATACCTGAAGTGAAAAAAAATAGCTATTTTACATAAGAACTCCAACAGTAGAAACTATTTAACAAAGTGGCCAAAACATCCCAAAAACAGGTTTGTGGTTTGGTGAGCAGGCAGATGCCATATGAAGAGCTAGAATATAGAAAGGTGGCCATACATGTAACAATCGAACCATTCCACACAGAATTAGAATGTAGTAGGTGCTCTACCAATTCCCTGCGACCCAGCCAAGCTGGCTGCCACAATGTACACAGGCTTTTGGTGGATTTGAGCACCTCTGATTTTTTTTTTTGCGCAAAAAAAGAACCACAAACAATAAAAAATAAAAAATAAAACACACAATATTTTGTACTGCTAGAATAAATATCCCCAAAACAAACAAGTTTCTTCATCAGTTTAGGCCGATCTGTATTCTACATATTTAAAAAAAAAAAAAAAAAAATCACAATAAGCGTATATTGATTGGTTTGCACAAAAGTTATAGCGTCTACAAAATAGAGGGATGGATTTAGGGCATTTACATTTTTTTTTTTTTAATAGTAATGGCGACGATCTGCAATTTTTATCAGGACAAACATTGCAGCGGCCAAATTGGACACTTGACACTTTTTTGGGACTATTGACATTTATACAGCGATCAGTGCTATAAATAGCCACTGATTACTGTATAAAATGTCACTGTCAGGGAATGGGTTAACACCTGGGGAGTGATTAATGGGGTTAAATGCGTTTCTATGCATGTTCCAACTGTGGGGGGAATGTGGCCGACTAGAGGAGGAGAGAGATCATCGTTCCTACTTGGTAAGAACACACAATCTGTCTACTTTCACCTGACAGAACAGGGATTTGTGCGTTTACACACACAGATCCCGATTCGATTGATCACGGGTGCCCGGGGTCATCGCGCCCGCCGTGCATCAGCTCTGGGGGACACATTGCGGGGGTGGGGGGGGGGCTGGAGGTTTGGGTGCGCCTGCTATAGCATCTTAAAGAGCAGACATACAGCTATGACAGCTCGCGCATCAGTGCCAACCTGCTGCAGTATAACTACGGCGGCTGGTCGGGAATGTATTAACCAAATCAGCATGTCTTTATAATGTCGGAGTCGACTGATATCTTGTTTTGGTGCCAATACCTATATTTCGTGCACCTTTTAGGCTAATGTTTTGTGCCGATATTCTGTACATTTACTTTTTTTACACTGTCCTTTTACATTTTTTGTTATCACTGTTATTGCTGTCACAAGGAATGTAAACATCCCTAGTGACAGTAATGGGCAGTGACAGGTACTCTTTATGAAGGGATCGGGGGGGGGGGGGGTCTTTAATTTCCTCCTCTGCACTTGAAAGTATTTAAAAAATTCAAGATTGCCGTTTTTCAATACGGATTTTTTTTTTCCAGACTGGTGCCTTTAAGATGCCAGTAATCCGGAAGTGATATCACGCTTACGGGTTACTAGATCGGATACCCAAACAAAGAATTTTCAATTATTCGGGTCTTCGGCCATCCGGCGGATGTGGCGGCTTGGGGATCCCAGTGGGACGGGAGAGTCCAGGTGAGCCACAAGGGGCACCCCTCCCGCTGCTTGTAATAACACTGACTGCTGAGCCGCATCCGTTACTACAATAAAGCTGACCGTCGGCAGATTGTGTCCTGGCTGGGATTAAAACCAAGGAACCCAAAAGTGCCAACCACTGGTAATCTTGCGTAAAATCCCAGAACCTTAAGAGCCCAGCTGCTCTGCCAAGTACAACAGTAATAGGCAGATTCCAGCCTAAATAGCCACAAAGTGTGCACCTAAACACAAAATCAAACACATAGGAAACTATTCGAGCATATGGACTATCTTTTATTTCTAGGTGGTCTGCAAATCTTACCTTAAACAGGAGGCAGTTGCACGTAATCACACGTTTATTTTCACTGTGCTTAACCGCTCAAGGACCGCCGCACAAACTTATACGTAGACAGAATGGCAAGGCTGGGCAAATGGGCATACAGATAAGTCCCTTTTAATTTGCAGGGGGGGAGACACGTGCTCACGACCCTGTCACAAGCTCCGTGCCCGTGATCGGGTCACAGAGCTGAAGAATGGGGCGATGTCAGTGTAAACACATCTCCCAGTTCTTCCTAGTGACATATCACTGATTAAATGCTCCCTCTCATCGGGAGAAGCGATCAGTGACATGTCACTCGTAGCCACGCCCCCAACAGTTTCATTTCATAGGACACACTTAACCCCTTCACTGCCAGTGTAATTTTTACAGTAATCAGTGCATTTGTATAGCACTGATCACTGTAAAAATGACAAAGGTCCCAAAACGGTGTGATATATATATATATATATATATATATATATATATATATATATATATATATATATATATATATATATATATATATAATAAAAAATAAAAAATAAAACGCTGATAGCCGCCATTACTAGTGTAAAAAAAAAAAAAAAAAAAAAAAAAGGTCTTTATAATAATTTTTTATAAAACTATACCCTATTTTGTAGACGCTATAACTGTTGCACTACCTCATTTTTTTTTTTTTCCTTAGTAAGGACAGTGAAAGCTATACTATCATGCATGAACACAAGTAGGATTTTTACTGTAAAGAGCAGCGATCTGAAGGTGGGATAAACTTCAGTAGTTCCACTTAAAAATAAAAAATAAAAACTTGACATTTTTGGAAAAGCCAAATAAGAGATCAGATAAGAACAGGATACCTTGCAACTTTCTCACGTGATCTATGAAATATCAATTCAATCACCAGTTCTAGGAATAGATTTTTATAATTCTGCATGAGAACAAGCAGCACAAATACATTCTTACCTTTTACTAATGTATGCTTATCAGTTGGAGATGATCTAGCAAGAACACGAAGCTTAGGCCAAAGTTTATCTATTCGTTCTTGTTCAATCTGCCAAATTAAAACAGTATTAGAAGATTGTACAAAACAGCAGAAAGAAAATGAGGAAAGAAATGCCATTTACTTCTCCTTTTTCATTTCGTATTCTTCTATTGAATTCTTTGCCTTCTATACAAAGGAAGTCCTCCCCAGGGTGAAGAATTCCACATTTTGTGGCAATAGCACGAGCGGTGTTAATGTTGTCCCCTGTTACCATTCGGACTGTAATACCAGCTCGTTGACATTTTCTTATTGCATCTGGCACCTTGGATACAGAAGATAAAACTTTACTGAAGTACATGATATAAACAAGCATAAACCGTCAAGCACCTAAAGTATCATCACATAAGCCCAAGCATAGCTCTTCGTAGCTTTGGGTGGCATACCATTAAAATATTTCTGTAAATTCTAGTCAAGCACCTGGATTCATCAATTAACTGCAAACTTCAAATTGGACAAGAGGCAAATTTACAAGCAACGTTCAACAGCATAATTTTTAATTAAAGGGATACTAAAAAGGTTCCTTTTTTATTTTTTTTAAACAAACATGTCATTGCTTACCTCGACTGTGCAGCTCGTTTTTGCCCTTGGCAGGCTCCTCCAGGCATTAGATAACCCCCTTGGAGAAGAGCTCTTCCAAGGGTGTTACCTCATGGGCGCGCTCCCGAGTCATACACTCGGGGTCCATAGAGGCCGAGTGTATGCCCCGACGCCATTGGCTTTGATTGACAGCAGCCGCAGCCAATCCATCCAATCAACACCAGAGAAGGACGCCGGGGGTACGTAAAAAAATGGGGGGCTGGTGATTGCCAGGTGTTTCACCTTGATGCATAGGATATATTAAGGTGAAAAAACACAAATCTTTACAACCCACAGATGCATCATTTAAAATTAAGAAATTTAATATTTTATCCAGTTTGGACTGCTATATAATTTATGTTTATAGAGTACTTTCAGACCAAGTCTTACTCCAGCCAAAATATTTCTGCTCTAGTGTGCAAAAAGGTAAATTGTCAGATTTCATTAATAAAGTCAACAGTTCTAAGCCTTCCTCTTTCTGCATAAAAGCTGTTTATGTTCTCGCTGAGAGATTTTTCATTAATTTATATCCCGACAAGAGGTGTTGGGTACTCTCCCCCAAATCTGATGAAAACTCTAATCCTAAATCTAGTTTTGGCTGGAGTCAAGCTGTAACGCCCAGGGATTTTTTTTATTCTGCAGTGACTTACAGACCTGAAAATTTGAGATTGTGCTCAAATCTATATTCCAAAGTGCAAATAAAATTATTTTCAACACCTTTATTTCATTGTCAATCACATCTAAAATCAGAAGCTATCCATTAATCATTTTTTTTAGATTACACTAACCTCTGCTCTTACTGGGTCTTCAATGCCTACAACAGCAATACAGGTGAGACCAGCAAGGATATCATTTTCATTTTCCCAGTCAGGCTCATGTTCCTCAGCAGGAAATTCTCTATAAGCCAAACATATGGTTCTCAGGCCCTCAGATGCCATTGGTTCAATCACTCTTTTAGCCATATCATCCCTATCCCTTGGTCTGAAATTTTTGGCTTCACCATCAGCACAAATAATTTTGCAGCACCTGCAAAGAAAAAAAAAAAAAAAGTTTGGCAAAATAAAAAAACACCACCATAAATATAAAAGCATATCAGTCTAAGGCCCATTCACACCGATGCGAATCTGATGCAATCCGAAAGGCATAGATTCACAGGTCATCTGAAAATACAGGGTTTTCTATGAAGGCCGTTCACATTGATGCAGTGCGATTGTGATCCAGTTAAAAAAACTGCTCTGTGGGAGTTTAGTGCAGCTATGGTACAAGTTTAATCTCCAGTCGCCTCAAAAATTGCATGAAATGCGCATCTGTCAAATACAAATCACACTGAATTTTCATCAATTCGCATGAAATCAGTGTGAACCAAGTCTAAAAGGAGCACTATGCAAAAAACAAAAAAAAAACAAACACTTCTACACTAAAATAGTGTGCATGGATAAATAAATAAATAAATAAATAAATAAATAAATATATATATATATATATATATATATATATATATATATATATATATATATAACACACACACACACACACACACACACACAAGGTCCAAATTAGAGAACGATTTATGAACACTTGATTTTTTTCAAAAATAATGTAATCTTCATTGGTCAACATTTGATGGAATTTTTGTTGTTGCTATACCATGCTTCGAGCCGGTTCACACACACAGGCGGCACGACTTTGGGGGCGATTTGGCAAAGCGATCTCAAGGCGTCTTGAGAGGCAACTTGCAAAATGACTTCTGTATTGAAGTCAATGCAAGTCGCCCCGAATCGCCCCCAAAGTCGTACAGGAACCTTTTTCTAAGTCGGAGCGACTTGTCAGGTGGCTGAGTCGCCTGACAGGTCGCCCCAGTGTGAACCGGCTCTAATAAAACAGTGTTTATTAAACTAACCAAGGCACTTTAACTAAAAAACATTTTGTAGAAAACACAATGATCAAAATTAGAGAACAGCAATGACTGTAGCACAGAGAAAGATTACAACTAAAATGTCTGAAGGTTACAACAATTAGAGCCGGTTCACACTGGGGCGACTTGGGATCCGACTTGAAGTCGTCCCAAGTCGCGCTGTCCAGAAAAGCAATGTAAGTGAATGGGAGCGATGTTAATACACACAACTTAAGTCGCTCCGAAGAAGTTCCTGTACTACTTTAATCCGACTTGTAGGCGATTTGTACCCATTGATTTCAATGGAAGTCGCCTCAGAAGTCGGATCACCGTCTTTAACTGAAGCGACTTTCCAGGAAGATAACATACATTTCTCAGGCAAACCTCTCCTGCCCCCCTCCCTCCCTCTCCCTCTCCCAGAGCTGATTGTTGTTTTATTGGCCACTGGAAAGTCTCCTGTCCTGGAGATGACTTCAAGTCGTGTCGGAGTCGCTTCTGAAAGTCGTGCTGGAAGTCGCGTCGCCCTAGTGTGAACCGACTCTTAGGAAGTGTACAGGCCCTTGTTTTGAATGACTTCCGCACATCTGCGGCCACAGGACATCAAGAGTCTCTAGTGTGATTTTGTTCCAGTCTCTTCCACAGTTCGGCAAGTTGTCGGTTTCCTGGCAATAGCTTTGTTGCTAAGAATTTTCCAAAGGTTTTCTATCTAGGTATCTAGGTTTTTCCAGAGGTTTAGATCAGGACTCTGGGCTGGCCACTTTATTTCAATGTTTTCAGCTTCAAGGAGTCGCTTTACCCCATTTTGCTGTGTGACAGGGGTCATTGTCGTGCATGAAAATTGCTGCATGATTGGGTGATGAACGATAGGGGGAAGCGGGCGCTCCTGACTCCCGCGTGCGTGCCCGGCGGTCGCGATCACCGCCGGGCACCCGCGATCGCTTGTTAGAGCGGAAATCGGGAGCCGTCAGGGGAGAAATGTATGAACAGCGATCAGACATTTCCCCTAGTGAGTCAACCCCCCCTACAGTTAGAACACACCCAGGAAACATACTTCACCCCTTCCCCGCCCCTTAGTGTTAACCCCTTCCCTGCTAGTGGCATTTTTATAGTAATCAATGCATTTTTATAGCACTGATCACTATAAAAATGCCAATGGTCCCAATGTGTCAAAAGTCTCCGAAGTGTCCGCCATAATGTCGCAGTACCAAAAAAAAAAAAAAAAAAAAAAAAAAAAAAAAAAAAAAAAAAAAATTGCTGATCGCCGCCATTACTAGTAAAAAAAATAAAATAAAAATGCCATAAAACTACCCCCTATATTGTAAACTCTATAACTTTTGGGCAAACAAAACGCTTATTGCATTTTTTTTAACGAAAAATATGTAGAAGAATACGTATCGGCCTAAACGGAGGAAAAAAAATAAATAGTTTTTTATATATATATTTTTTGGGGGATATTTATTATGGGTAAAAAAAAAAAAAATTTTCAAAATTTTCGCTCTATTTTTTTGCGCAAAAACTAAAAACCGCAGGGGTGATCAAATACCACCAAAAGAAAGCTCTATTTGTGGGGAAAAAATTACGCCAATTTTGTTTGGGAGCCACGTCGCACAACCGCGCAATTGTCAGTTAAAGCGACGCAGTGGCGAATCGCAAAAAGTGCTCTGGTCTTTGACCAGCAATAAGGTCCGGGGCTTAAGTGGTTAATTAACATCGGCATTCACATGTAAATCGTGCGGGAATTGTTATATAAATGATGTTATCTGCCGCTATTCATATGCAAATCACGTCCCATTCTCTGCATGCTGCCCACCTAGAGGATGTAAACAGCATACAGGTGAGCATAGGGGGCATGTAGAGGTAATCAATGAGGGGGACTTGAGGTGCAGAGGTGGTGTACAGAGGTGCAGAGTTAAATAGGAAGAAAGGGTTAGACTGCAGAGGTGAGAAGAGTATGGGTTTGGGGGACAGAGGTTAGCAGATGAGTTAAAGGGGCAGAGTTGTACTGAGAGGGAGATAGGAATGCAGAGATTAGTAGAGAGATGGGGAGGTTACTGTAAATACACCCGTTGTATGGCTAGTCCGTGTAAATGTCTCAATTACATTAGTGGTTGATGAAAATACTCCTGTTGTGTTCGGGTCAGTGTAAATGTCCCAGTTACATTGGGGATGAGTGTAGGGTGCCCCCTTACATTGGTTGTCAGCGTAGAATTATTCGGTTACATGCCTCCTACAATCCAGCTTTCACTTGAAGTGGACGGCAACTGCCCTAAAATATTTAGGCACTCACATTCCCCAGACATTCTCGTGGCTATACGATCTCAACTTCCCACCCCTATTGAAAACTGTTAGAACATTACTAAACCAATGGCATACGGGGCTCCACTCTTGGATAGGACGCTGTAACATCCAAAAAATTGTGATTTTACCGAAATTCCTATACCTTAGGCAAGCGTTGCCTATACACATGCCTACATCCTATTTTAAGCATGTTCAATCCACCTTTATCGAATACATATGGGCCAAAAAGAGACTGAGACTCTCACACAAACTGCTGGTCCTACCCAAACAATGCGGCGGCCTTGCATTACCGGACCTTTGCAATTACCACCAGACAGTTCATATAGGGAGGCTCATAGACTGGTGCCGACACCTACAGACCAAGCTGGACGCAGCTGGAGCAAGACCAAAGCACGACCCCCGCTACTCACTCCTATCGGCCGAAACGACATGTCACCCCCTGATGGGCAACACGACCCGGATTGTCTGGTTCTGCCCCTCTGGAATGCTTCTGGCGGGTGGTGAGAGATGTAGCCCAGAGGTTTACGGAACACACTATACCAGATGACCCCACATTATTTCTCCTACATGCGACTGACATTCCGCAAAAGGCGTACAAGAAGTCTGTGGTTAGGCACCTATTGGATGCAGCCAAAGCCTGTATTCCACTCCACTGGAAGGACACACACCCACCATCCATAGCCTCTTGGCTCACGAGGGTGGAGGAGATAAAACACATGGAGGACCTTGTCCTATCGTCACGCAATAGACAGGAAACGTACTCCACAACCTGGCAGCTGTGGAACATTTTCATATTGTCAGTGGAGGGTCAGGCTCTGAGGGGCTGATGCGTGATGGCCCACCCTCCTGTATTGGTTCCCTCCCCCAGATGGCTGGGAATGATGGGTGTAGTTTTCCTCGCCCATGTTACAGATGAGCCCCAATGGCGATTGCCGCGAAGGGGTCCAGTACCCCCGCACCTTCTCCCACCCTCCATTACTTGATCGCTTTTCCTAAAACTTTTCTATATTCCATCTGTCTCTTACAATTATTTCTTATCCCCATAATAGGGGATTTCCTTGTTAAATAGAAAAAGAAGGGGGTCGGACACACTGGCCCAGACATTAAATCTCACCACACTCCAACACACAGGTAACTTTATGCAAGACAGTGGTGGCTGCTTTGCCTCCAGCGCATCACTAATATAATGGAACAGCCCGGACAACTACCTAGGGCACACGCAACACCTCAGGGCTATATCAGGAAATGTTGCTGTAGTTTTGTCTGGATATTATGCCGATGATCAGAATCTTTGATTGTGCTAATACTTTGTCACATGCATTACTCTGTACTATGTCGGGCCGTGTGGCCGTTTCCCTGTAATAAATAATAAAAAAAAAAAAAACTCCATAGGCGACATTTAAAAAAAATTCTAAACATCCCTTGTAATAGAAAAAAGCATGACAGGCCCTCTTAAATATGAGATCTGGGGTCAAAAAGACCCCAGATCTCATATTTAGACTAAAATGCAATATGGAAAAAAAAAAAAAAAAAAAAAAAAAAACAGTTGTCATTGGGAAAAAAAATGCCCAAAAAAATACAATGGCCCTTTGACGTATGGGCGGAAGTGACGTTTTGTCATCAGCTCCACCCTACAGGGAGTGCAGAATTATTAGGCAAGTTGTATTTTTGAGGATTAATTTTATTATTGAACAACCATGTTCTCAATGAATCAAAAAAACTCATTAATATCAAAGCTGAATATTTTTGGAAGTAGTTTTTAGTTTGTTTTTAGTGTTAGCTATTTTAGGGGGATATCTGTGTGTGCAGGTGACTATTACTGTGCAGAATTATTAGGCAACTTAACAAAAAAAAAATATATACCCATTTCAATTATTTATTTTTACCAGTGAAACCAATATAACATCTCAACATTTCTTTGCAAGGACACTCAAAAGCCTGCCATTCATGGATTATGTCAGTGTTTTGATCTGTTCACCATCAACATTGCGTGCAGCAGCAACCACAGCCTCCCAGACACTGTTCAGAGAGGTGTACTGTTTTCCCTCCTTGTAAATCTCACATTTGATGATGGACCACAGGTTCTCAATGGGGTTCAGATCAGGTGAACAAGGAGGCCATGTCATTCGTTTTTCTTCTTTTATACCCTTTCTTGCCAGCTACGCTGTGGAGTACTTGGACGCGTGTGATGGAGCATTGTCCTGCATGAAAATCATGTTTTTCTTGAAGGATGCAGACTTCTTCCTGTACCACTGCTTGAAGAAGGTGTCTTCCAGAAACTGGCAGTAGGACTGGGAGTTGAGCTTGACTCCATCCTCAACCCGAAAAGGCCCCACAATCTCATCTTTGATGATACCAGCCCAAACCAGTACTCCACCTCCACCTTGCTGGCGTCTGAGTCGGACTGGAGCTCTCTGCCCTTTACCAATCCAGCCACGGGCCCATCCATCTGGCCCATCAAGACTCACTCTCATTTCATCAGTCCATAAAACCTTAGAAAAAAATCAGTCTTGAGATATTTCTTGGCCCAGTCTTGACGTTTCAGCTTGTGTGTCTTGTTCAGTGGTCGTCTTTCAGCCTTTCTTACCTTGGCCATGTCTCTGAGTATTGCACACCTTGTGCTTTTGGGCACTCCAGTGATGTTGCAGCTCTGAAATATGGCCAAACTGGTGGCAAGTGGCATCTTGGCAGCTGCACGCTTGACTTTTCTCAGTTCATGGGCAGTTATTTTGCGCCTTGGTTTTTCCACACGCTTCTTGCGACCCTGTTGACTATTTTGAATGAAACGCTTGATTGTTCGATGATCACGCTTCAGAAGCTTTGCAATTTTAAGAGTGCTGCATCCCTCTGCAAGATATCTCACTATTTTTGACTTTTCAGAGTCTGTCAAGTCCTTCTTTTGACCCATTTTGCCAAAGGAAAGGAAGTTGCCTAATAATTATGCACACCTGATATAGGGTGTTGATGTCATTAGACCACACCCCTTCTCATTACAGAGATGCACATCACCTAATATGCTTAATTGGTAGTAGGCTTTCGAGCCTATACAGCTTGGAGTAAGACAACATGCCTAAAGAGGATGATGTGGTCAAAATACTCATTTGCCTAATAATTCTGCACTCCCTGTATGGTAGGCCCTCTTGCCCTTCCTTGTATCCATACCCAACCACGGATAGGACTCGATCACCTCCGCCGCTACCGACGGCTCCGGTAAGAAGTAGAGGGGGCCTCTCCCGCCGCCGATAACGATCTCGCTGCGAATCTGCCGCAGAGGCCACCATTATAGTTTACAGGACTGCCGTCTGGGAGAGATAGATACCCGTTGTTCGGGCACGCAACATTACAGTTTTCATTTGAATAGCTGTAATGATTCGCGCCGCGTATAGACCCTCCCCTTTGCTCGGGTGAACTGTCCAATCCCGAGCAAGGGGGGAGTGTCTATACGCAGCACGGCGCGAATCATTACAGCTATTCAAATGAAAGCTGTAATGTTCCCCGCGCGTATTAACTAGTCGGCGGCAGCGGGGATGCGGCGGGATGGAGGTAAGGGGGACATGGGGGGGGGGGGAGACATGGCTGGATATGGGGGGGGGGGGGAGACATGGCTGGATATGGGGGGGGGAGACATGGCTGGATATGGGGGGGGTGACATGGCTGGATATGGGGGGGGGTGATATGGCTGGATATGGGGGGGGACATGGCTGCATGTGGGGGGGGGGGGGGGATGGCTGCATGTGTGGGGGGGGGGGGACATGGCTGCATGTGTGGGGGGGGGGGACATGGCTGCATGTGGGGGGGGGGACATGGCTGCATGTGGGGGGGACATGGCTGCATATGGGGGGGACATGGCTGCATATGGGGGGGACATGGCTGCATATGGGGGGGACATGGCTGCATATGGGGGGGACATGGCTGCATATGGGGGGGCCATGGCTGCATATGGGGGGGACATGGCTGCATATGGGGGGGACATGGCTGCATATGGGGGGGACATGGCTGCATATGGGGGGGACATGGCTGCATATGGGGGGGACATGGCTGCATATGGGGGGGACATGGCTGCATATGGGGGGGACATGGCTGCATATGGGGGGACATGGCTGCATATGGGGGGACATGGCTGCATATGGGGGGGACATGGCTGCATATGGGGGGGGGGACATGGCTGCATATGGGGGGGGGACATGGCTGCATATGGGGGGGGACATGGCTGCATATGGGGGGGGGACATGGCTGCATATGGGGGGGGGACATGGCTGCATATGGGGGGGGGGACATGGCTGCATATGGGGGGGGACATGGCTGCATATGGGGGGGGGACATGGCTGCATATGGGGGGGGACATGGCTGCATATGGGGGGGGACATGGCTGCATATGGGGGGGACATGGCTGCATATGGGAGGGGGGGGACATGGCTGCATATGGGAGGGGGGGGACATGGCTGCATATGGGAGGGGGACATGGCTGCATATGGGAGGGGGGGGACATGGCTGCATATGGGAGGGGGACATGGCTGCATATGGGAGGGGGACATGGCTGCATATGGGGGGGGGGGACATGGCTGCATATGGGGGGGGACATGGCTGCATATGGGGGGGGACATGGCTGCATATGGGGGGGGGGACATGGCTGCATATGGGGGGGGGGACATGGCTGCATATGGGGGGGGGACATGGCTGCATATGGGGGGGGGACATGGCTGCATATGGGGGGGGGACATGGCTGCATATGGGGGGGGACATGGCTGCATATGGGGGGGGGACATGGCTGCATTTGGGGACACATTTAAAAAAAAAAGTATCGTATTCGGTATCGGCGAGTACTTGAAAAAAAAGTATCGGTACTTGTACTCAGTCCTAAAAAAGTGGTATCGGGACAACCCTAGTATATAGTTGTGCAGCAGTCCTTAAGGGGTTAATGCATTATATTCATCAAGGTAAAAAACCTTCAGTTCTGCAGGAGTCCCCCTCTTATTCTTTCTTGAACCCAGTCCAATTCAGCAACATGCACAAGAGCTGTGGCTTTCTCCGCCGTCTCCCCCTCTATTTGCAGATTCATAGCAGCAGGAGGCATTGGCTCTCGCTGCCGTCAATCAACTCCAGTGACGAGGGAGTGAACAGCAGGGCCAAGTGACTTTATGTGAAGCGGCTTGCCGTGGGGGCATTGGACAGATGACAGAGGAGGAGCCAGGGGCCTCGGGTAGGGGACCCGAGAAGAGGCGGTTCAGGGCAGCTCTGAAATTCCATTGCACAGAGCAGGCAAGTATAGAGGGGTTTTTTTTAAACAATTTTTTTAAGCGATTTAAATCGCTTTAAAACAGAAAACTAAGTAATGGCTATTCACATGCAATTTTACCATCTGCTTTGCAATCAGCTTGTATATATGAGCATAAATTCTACTTTCACCCACACAAAGTAAATCCAATTCAACCTGATTTCCAATACTCCGCATTTACACAAGGAGGATGATTGTAAATGGCCCAATCTTTGGGTGGTTAACCTCCTGACTAAAGAACCTGTAAGGCTGGGTTCACACTTGTGAATTGGATGGGGTTGACCGGCTCTCAATGGAGCCGTTTCACAGATCTCCAGAACGGTCACGGTCCAGAAGAGTCCTGTGCGTCTTTGGCTCAGTTTCAGGTCCGAATTCAGCCAAAAATGTAGACCTGAAAATGGTGAATGGCAATGGCCCCCCCTGCTGTGCCCCGCGTCCGCACATAGTGTCAACCCTGCTTTAATGGTCACAGAAGCGTTATACCTTGTTGGGAAATCCCCATGCATGCTGGCTGATCCATCTCACTGGGGGAATGGAAGGAAGTGGTGGACATCTTAAAAGCATTAGCCTTGTTGTCCGGGCGATATATATTCCATGTATGGCTAACCCAGTGTTTCTCAATTCCAGTCCTCAGGCCCCCCCAACAGGTCAGGTTTTCAGGATTTCCATTATTTTGCACAGGTGATTTGATCAGTTTCACTGCCTTAGTAATCACCACAGCCTTTTCATCTGAGGGAAATCCTGAAAACCTGACCTGTTGGGGGGGCCTGAGGACTGGAATTGAGAAACACTGGGCTAACCCAACATTCACAACTCCGCTGCAGCTTCCAAAACCTGCCCACCTATATACTAAGGCAGGGCTCAGAATTTCAAGTCCTGAGCTACTAGCCATACTAGGTATGGTCTTCGGGACTGGGCGTTCCCATTTGATTGACAGGCTTCCGACGGTCGCATACATCGCGTCACGAGTATCCGAAAGAAGCAGAACGTCGGTGCGGCTCTATACGGCACCTGCGCACCGACGTTCGGCTACTTTCGGAAAATCGTGACGCGCTGGATGCGACCGTCGGAAGACTGTCAATCAAATAGGAACGCCCAGTCCCGCAGCCCATACCCGTAGGCGGCGGACAACATCGCTCTCTAAAACGGTAAGTACTGCTTCGATTTAAAAAAAAAAAACACCCGATTCTGCTGCTCAAAATGAGCCTCAATCTAATGTTAAAAATTGAGTTTTTGGGTGAACCTCCACTTTAAGTGATTTAGGCAAGCTTTACCGCCCTCATAGCTACATTTACAGAAAAAAGGTATAGATACTGAAATTTAGGGTCAACTTGCTCAATGGCTCTTGTTGGCCTAACCAGAAAGTTTAGGAAGTAATCCATCAAGCAGAAACGCAATAAAACTACACAACTGATTGATTTGAGCTAATCTGCTGCTGCAATGTGCACACTACTGGAGTACAGCACACAGATTGTCAGGCTGTAAAGATTGACATACCCAGCTACAGCTTGCCTTTATACAGAATTGCTTTTCGGTCCTGTGGCCTCCCAGGGAACTCCTGAAACCTATTTTTACTGCCTGGGACTGCCAGGTGACTTTGAAAAGATAATGACAGGAAGAGAAGGTTGAAAAGGGGTAAACCAATTACCACAAATGTAAAAGTGCACGACGGAAGAAGTGCTTTCATCAGTCATATGATAGGTCAATAACCACAAAGGCAGTGTATCACATACTTAAAGGTACATTATCCATTGCATGCGTTTCACTCTTGGATAATCACCACTACGCGATCAAAAGGAGAAAGATAGAATTTCAGGGTCACACATTCTCCCCCAACATTTAGCAGCTGCTAAAAAGTATTTAACATACACGAATGTTCTACTACTTTAAAAAATAAAATACATATCCTCCACTGCAAAGATCTAAAGTTTCCAGCAGCATATAGATGTATAAAATCTGTACTGTATATATTATATATTGCCCAGTCGCAGCAAAGTGCAAAAAAAGATACAAAAAAAACTAGACTGCCAAGTACAAACGATACAACAATACAAGT
Organism: Rana temporaria; assembly: GCF_905171775.1. Lineage (NCBI taxonomy): Eukaryota > Metazoa > Chordata > Amphibia > Anura > Ranidae > Rana > Rana temporaria. The sequence continues at coordinate 203,668,428 of NC_053491.1, read as the reverse complement.
TACTAGACAGGAGTAATGGTAAAACAAATGTTTAACAGCTCATCCATAATGCCATACAGAGAAGCACTGACGTGTTGTCCTTCAAGCAAAGAATTGACAAACCTGTTATGGACTAATTTAGATCACTGAAATAAAAAATAAATTAAATTACTGAGGAAATAGCTTTGAAGGAAAGCAATTTTGTTTAACAAACAGCATGTAAAGCCAAGCTATATTGTGTGCTAAAGGCAGAACTACAAAATATGGGTAATCCAACAATGGCCACAGCCATACAAAAAGGACCCACAATCTACTGTATGTACCAAGAGGCAAATTACAGATATCAGTAATTTTTTGCCATTTTCTTCCCCACACATTACCATAACCCAGTGTTCCCCAACCCCCAGACCGGTACGTGGATCAAACGTTACCGGGCCGCCCGAGGAACTTTAAATAATTTTACTGTGGCGGCCGAGGCGCAGAGCATTGCCCTCCGAGGCCGCCCATTGTGTGACAATAGTGAATGAAAATTCGCTATTGTTACACTGATCCTCCTGGCCAATCAGGGAGCGGACATAATACAAGCTGCCCGAGCCGCTGTCCCGCCCTAACATATGGGGCTGCAAGGCTACGCTACACAGCGTCGCAGCCGCCCGATGAGGGCAGAAAGAGAATTACGTCATCTCTCCGCCCTCCCCCTCTATGCATTCCCGCAAGCGAACGGCTCCCCTCAAATTCCCGCCCTGAGACTAAGTACAGTGGGCACTGCGGAGGGACATGCATATTGTTTTATACTGGGACATTTTTATATTATTTTTTATACTGGGACATTTCATAATTTTTTTTTATACTGGGACATTTCATCTTTTTTATACTGTGACATTTAATAATATTTTTACACTGGGACATTTAGGGCCGGTTCACACTGCACCAATGTCAGAGTTCGGATGCGATTTGCACCGCACTGCACATCACATGCGATCTCTGTGCGATGCGATTTCAGCCATAAAAATTGTATGGCTGAATTCACATCAAACTCGCACAGGACCCTTTTTTTTCGTAGCAGAAACGGATCGCATGGGTGTTCACACCCATGCGATCCGATTCCTGTCCGAGTTTGCAGATCACACTGCGATATGCAAATTGATTTGGGGGTGTTAACTTTTAAATGACACTCCCAGCAGTTTGCATAGGGCAATGTGAACTGCCACAAAACATGTGATGCGGGAACCCGCAATGGATTTGCAGGGTTCCCGCACTAACCGCTAACGCAACACATTGCGATTCCTCCTACCGGCCTTGGAAAAATATTCTTCCACAAACCGGTCCTTGGTGCCAAAAAGGTTGGAGACCACTGCCATAACCCATAGAATGTTAGATTTAAGAATCAAAATTGTGATTTACAGTTATGAGTTAAGAAAAGTTAGATGGAAGCTTTTCCAAAATGTGAGTTTTGACTTTGACAATCATCCAACAAAAGCTACTGGCATGCAATAACTTTAGTATGCGTGTGTTATGTACATATTCTATTCATATGCTTGTACATATTCTACATGTATTACACCCTTTAAATCAGGGGTGGGGAACCTGCGGCCCGCGGGCCGCTTGCGGCCCGCAAAATCATTCCATGCGGCCCCCCATGCGATCAGAAAAAAAAGCGCCGCCGATTGTCACTATGGAGCGGAGTAAATGTATTGCTAAACACACTGACAATGAATGAATGATCATGGCGATCATTCATTCATTGTCCGTGTGTTTAGCAATACATTTACTCTGCTCCTGCGGCCCGCCCCTGTTAGCCGGCTCCAGCCAATAGCATTTACTCCGCACGCCCCTGTTAGCCGGCTCCAGCCTCCAGCCATTGCACTGCAGCTGATGAGCTGCTCTCCTAGGCTTACAGCCCCGCCCGTCGGCGGCGGCGTGACGTCACTCACGGCGGGCGGGGATTACATTCATGGCTGGCTGGGATGGCACTAGCCAGCGCCACCGACGAGGAACCATTTCCAGCAACAAGTAAGGCAGCCATAAATATGCTGACCGCATTAATGAAATACGGTGTATTTTTTTAATATGCAGCATAGCGGCGGGGGGAGGGGGGTAAATGTCCTGCACAGTGCACAGGACATTAATACATAAGTTACCATGACCAGTGCAGGACATTTACCCCCCCCCCCACATGCTGCATATTAAAAAGATCATATTCATCATATTTACATTTAATAATTTTCAAATTGCATCAATGATTCAATTTGAAAATTATTAAATGTAAATATGATGAATATAATCTTTTTAATATGCATCATGTGGGGGGGGGGGGGTAAATGTCCTGCACTGGTCATGGTAACTTATGTATTAATGTCCTGTGCACTGTGCAGGACATTTACCCCCCTCCCCCGCCGCTATGCTGCATATTAAAAAAATCACAGACCGTCATCAAAGTTAATAATCCTCAGACTGCATCATTCTGTATGCAGTCTGAAGATTATTAACTGTGATGACTGTCTGTGATTTTTTTAATATTCAGCATGGCGGTGGGGGGAGGGGGTAAATGTCCTACCTACACAGTTGCACTGGTCATAGTGACTCATGTATTAATGTCCTGCACTGTGAGTTACCATGACCAGTGCAGGACATTTACCCCCTCCCCCCATGCTGCATATTAAAAAAAAAATCACAATGTCATTAGGGGAAAGTTCTTATCTTTATTCAGCAGTTCTGAGTCCCGACAATCTAATCTCCCCACCTCCTCTTCTATACAGATACCCTGGCTGAGTAATGTAATTGCCGAGAACCTCTGCACAAGGATTACTCCGCCTGAGCCCGAAAACCATCAAATAGTCCCTGCAGAGTAATCCTTGTGCTGCTGATCCCGGCAATTACATTACTCAGTGTATCTGTATAGAAGAGGACATTGGGGCTCAGATTAAATTGTCCGAACTGCTGTATAAGGATAAGAACTTTCCCCTACCAACTTTAACTACTAGTGTTCCTCCACCAGCTAAGCCACAGTACAGTTTGAATCATGTGTCCGGGTAGAAGGCGGAAGGAGACCCGGACACATGATTCAAACCCCGTACTGTCCGGGTCAATCCCGTACAGGTGGCAACCCTAGGTAAATGTCCTGCACTGGTCAATGGTCATGGTAACTCATGTATTAATGTCCTGCACAGTGCAAGGTGCTGTGTAATGTAAAGGGGTCCAGTGATGCAGGGTGCTGTGTAATGTAAAGGGGTCCAGTGATGCAGGGTGCTGTGTAATGTAAAGGGGTCCAGTGATGCAGGGTGCTGTGTAATATAAAGGGGTCCAGTGATGCAGGGTGCTGTGTAATGTAAAGGGTCCAGAGGTACAGGGTGCTGTGTAATGTAAAGGGGTCCAGTGATGCAGGGTGCTGTGTAATATAAAGGGGTCCAGTGATGCAGGGTGCTGTGTAATGTAAAGGGGTCCAGTGATGCATGGTGCTGTGTAATGTAAAGGGTCCAGTGATGCAGGGTGCTGTGTAATGTAAAGGGGTCCAGAGGTGCAAGGTGCTGTGTAATGTAAAGGGGTCCAGTGATGCAGGGTGCTGTGTAATGTAAAGGGGTCCAATGATGCAGGGTGCTGTGTAATGTAAAGGGGTCCAGAGGTGCAAGGTGCTGTGTAATGTAAAGGGGCCCAGAGATGCAGGGTGCTGTGTAATGTAAAGGGGTCCAGTGATGCAGGGTGCTGTGTAATGTAAAGGGGTCCAGTGATGCAGGGGGGACACACGTTTAATCCCCGCTATAGCAGGCTCATTTTTAAGTTGATCATTTTGTACGGCCCCCGAATGATGTTACAAAAATCCAAATGGCCCTTGGCAGAAAAAAGGTTCCCCACCCCTGCTTTAAATGATAGTAATGTCATCCTCCAACCTTAGAGAGAGAATGATACAGATTGTGGTAAAACTAAGCAGAAAAAATTCAAGGGAGGTATAAAAGTTTATACTTCTGCATTTAGGCCCCTTTCACACTGGGGCGGGAGGGGCATCAGCGCCGCTATTTTTAGCACCAATTTCACAGCGCTATTCGGCTGCTAGCGGGGCGGTTTTGCCCCCCTGCTAGCGGCCGAGAAAGGGTTGAAACACCCCCGCAAAGGCGCATAGCCGCGGTGTCCCATTGATTTCGATGGGCGGGAGCCGTATGCACACCGCTCCAAAGATGAGGCTAGCAGGACTCTTTACTGTCCTGCTAGTGCATCGCTTCAGTGTGAAAGTCCTCGGGCTTTCACACTGGAGACACAGCAGTGGCTGTTTAGGGTCGGTTTGCAGACACTATTTTTAGCACAATAGCGCCTGCAAACTGCTCCAGCTCCAAGGAAAGCTAGAAATGCAGGGAAGCTAGTGTGAATGAGACCTTAAATATATATATATATATATATATAATGTATCTCGTGAAAGTCTTTAAGGTCTCATTCACACTAGCTTCCCTGCATTTCTAGCTTTTCTTGGAGCTGGAGCGGTTTGCAAGCGCTATTGTTATAAAAAAAAGGCGACAATTTTAAAAATGCAATAGCGCGGACCTGCCGCAATACATCTGCAGTAGGCAGTCGGGAAGTGGTTAAAAGGGAGAATTATGGCCAAAGCTAAAGCCCGCCACCAGCGGATGGCAACAGCTGGTGCAGGCTTTGCAGGGATCCCAACTTATCGGGATCCACCCAGATTACTGATCGGCAGCTGGCCCTGCCTCTCCGCACACCACGCCAACCTGAGCCAGCCATTCCCACCCCCTTCACAGTCAGGCGCTCCAGTGAGCACTAGAGCAGAGAGTAGGTGACAGAGACCAAGAACAGAGTGATCAGTGGTCATAGGAGAGTATAAATGTTTTAGTTTTTTTTTGCAAGACCTGCACTTCTTTAGCAATGATGGATTGTCATGATGCATTCCACACATTGTTGATTATTTTGAATGACGTACAACCTGACATATGGTATTGTGTCAATTAGTAGTAAATAGGATGTTCAACATAAGTTTTATTTGAAACCGTACAAACCGCTTTAAAAAAATAATCTAATACTGTAAAAATGGTTAAAAACTTTGTTTCTTTTAAGCTAGTACCATTTTCATAAAATTATACAATATTTATACAAATACCCAAAAACTGACAAAGCACTGCACACAAATCTAAAATTCCAAATCCGAGAAACAAATCCATTGCTAGGTTTATTGGGTTAGGACTTAAAGGTCCTAACCTGATGTACGTAAAAGGGTAAATTTGAATTTTTAAGTCCAAAAGATTTCAAATCTGCACAACTTTTAGAATATAGAAAGACTTAATTAAATGAAAAAAAAAAAAAAAAAAATGCACAATTCAAGTTCTTTGCGAAAAAAATACTTACTTTTTAAGGAGGATCTCTGAGGCACCCTTGCTGAACATTCGATAACTACCATCATTGTTTTTCAACACTGTGCTCATAGACTTTCTGCTAGAATTAAAAGTGTACACTTTAAAAAGGGTTTCCTCCGGGATCTCATTCCGTACATCTTGGTAGTCACGTTTTAGATCCAAAAGAAATCCCAGCAAGGAACATTCAGTTTTGTTACCAACATGGCGTGGTAGGCCACCTTCTTTTTCAGGAGTCTAAGAAAAAGAAAAAAAGAAATCAAAGCGCAGAAAGAATGGCTCTCAGAAAATCAAAAGGCCATCAAAAGCCTACAACTATGCATGAATATACCCCCCCCCCCCCCCCCCCAACATTACCTCAGTTTCAGAAAATACATTTTTTTTCTTAATAGCAGGCTCATCTACACTCAGGGTAGAAACCATAAGCAGTTTGAAAACATCTCATCCCATGACTTCATCATACGCATGCTGGAGAGTGCCCCTTTTTTGAAGAAAGTGGTGGTGGATAAAATTTGGAGCACATTTGAATTTGGAGACCAGAACAGATGCAGCACTGGATTTTTTACCTGGAGTCATTTTCAAGGTAATTTTTTTTTGTATGACTACATTACACTGAAAGATTGTAGAATTTGTTAGCATTGGTTGTGTATGGAACAGGGTTTCTCCACAGGTTAAGGGTTCCTTGTGCAGTGAATAATTTCTGCCTCTCAGGTAAGCTCCCACTGTCACCACTGATATTTTTAGGTATCCAAGTGTAATTCTTCCCACTGACCATCACACTAAACTATCAAGAGTTCTAGATATTAGTAAATATCTGGTTCCTCCGAGACCAGAAAGTTATTTTAAGGGTTCATCTGTGTTGAAAAGGCAGAGATAGAATATATTTATTTAAATTGGTTAGGTTTGACTGCTGGGCACTGATTGGCACTGTGATGGGCACTGACTGGCTCTGTGGTGGGCTCTAATTAGCACTGGTATGATCACGATTGGCACCTTTATGGGCACTAGCAAACTTATGGGTCACTGCCTCACCACTTATGGGCACTTTTTAGCTGCTGATGGGCACATCCGAGGGGGCTGTGCGGATAATCAATGTGCCATTATCAGCACAAACCCCCCCTCTGACAGGGAGAGCCGCTGATCGGCTCTCCCTGTCAGCGCAAACCGGGAAATCACATTTAGCGGCACTTCCTGGTTCACGCGATGATCAGTCAGATCAGAGATGTGGGGTGTCAGGCTAACATGTCACGCGCGCTGGCAAGTTATCCTGCTGCACGTCAATAGACATCCAGTCAGGATAACAGAGCCACTTCCCGACGTCAATATGCTATTGACCGGACGGGAAGTGGTTAAAGATAAAAAAAAAAAAAAAAAGTTAATTTGTCAGACTGTGCAGTTGTAGGAAATATATTAAAGATTTGCCACCTTCAAGAAAAGGAAAAACTAGTATCGGCAGTAAAAAGGCAAAATGTATCAAGAAAACCTAAAACTGCAAACAAGTGTGTGAACAGTGAGAAACTTACCAAAATTTTGGACGTGTAAGCACAGTTGACTGAAATCCCTGTGATAAGGAGGTTCAGCAAATTTTCAGGTAAAGACTCTGCGTCGGGAATCTTTCTGTAATGTTTATCATTTAGAAAAGCTTGAACAACAGTCATTCTGTTCATAGTTAATGTTCCAGTTTTATCTGAGCAGATTGCAGTGGCATTTCCCATGGTTTCACAAGCATCCAGATGCCGAACCAAGTTATTATCTTTCATCATTTTCTAGATATACAAAAGGAAAATATGTCAGTGTACATACAAGAAACCTAAAATATTTTTACTTTTTTTTCTAATTTATCAAACATTTCATCATACAGTATGATCACGTTTTCAAGCCTATAAAATTTGCAATACAAGACAAGCACGCTAGAATGAAAAGGAAGGGTTTTCTTTAATCTTGTTAATGACACACTGAAGGGTTAAAATAATCAGCGTGTTACATATGCCTTTGTAACAAGTGATTTTGACCAAATATTTCTGTCATGCTTACCCCCGTCTTTAATACTTTATGCCCCTTAGCAAAAACAAACATGCAATAAGAATATCAAGCTTAGATACACATACTTGCTCCAGGTCATTGACTCAAACCCTACTGCGCCCCCAGTTGGTCAGTGTACTAGGCAGACAACTATAACAACTTCAGAAGGAAATTTGGTAATGGCACCCCCTATGCCCTTCTCAGGAAGAATTTACTTTAAAAAAAACTGTCTGCATGATAAAGCATTTTCCAAGAATAGGGCTTTTAGCACACAAACCCTTCCATATGTTGTTAATTAAAGCTGTTCTTCTGTCACTTTTAGAAAAATTTAAAAGTCAGCCGCTACAAAAACTGTAGCTGCTGACTTTTAATTATATAGTCCTCCAAGTTATATTCCAACTATCCTGTTAGAGGGAGGATGGGAGCAGGCTTAAGCATAGTTAGCAATAATCCTGGAATTCAGTGAGGTAGGAAATATTCCCTCTGACCACTGCAAATATCATATACAGTTTGCCTAATTCTTCTGCATATAAGATATTCCTGGATGCAAAGTATCTGAGAAAAACTGCCTGCATATATTGTTTCAGCGCTACCTCAGATTAGACAGAATTCTGAGGAAGGCAACAGTTATCACAACTAGAGGAAGAGTAATAAAATAAAGGGAACACTAAAAATCAGTGCTGTGGAGTCCGAGTCGGAGAGATTTTGGGTACCTGGAGTCGGAGTCGGCAAAACAGTGCTCAGACTCCTACTAAATTTAGATTGGCATTAAAAAAATTAAGTTTTTATGTCCCAATTCACAAAAAGTTATAATTGATGATTTCTCTACTGTAAGAATAAAGACCAATGCATGCAGTGCCTCACGTAACCGCAAAACGAACACGTTAAGTGACCGTGAAGAAGCATGCTTTTCATGTGCTTCACTATATGGCACGCAACGCACAATTAGGAGCGGCAATACTTATACTTTCCATAGTGTTGTGTTCTGCTGTTACAGGGAACGCAGCGCCCATGGGTAACCTAGCCTCTCACTGATAAGGGATTAAGTAAATATATTTTTTGCAGGACTAGAGACACTTGTATAAGTGAAGGGAATGGGAGGGTCAATAGTTCAAGACTGAAGCTGTAAACCATTGGAAAAACTGCTGTCATTCAGCTAAGGCTATAAAAACTCCTGTGGTAATGACATGTATGTTGCCTTTCTTTCCTTCAAGGAATGTATAAAATACATTCGCATATTAATACAGAGGAGTCGAAGTACAAAAACTGAGGAGTCGGAACATCTACCCACAGCCCTGCTAAAAATACCAAGAATAATGCCGATAATACGACTTTTTATTCTGCTCATTCCAAAAGCAACATCTCATTATAGCATACATTATTTTTAAATTCCAAGATGAATGACTGTAAATATTTTTAAAGCATTGTAAAATATTTGTAAGCAATAAAACACTTGACATGCAGGACACAAGTTCACAGTTAAACCAATACACCTTGCCTCTTAATTTTAAAATATCCCCACCATATTATTACTAGATTTACATTTGTGCAGGTGTGTATGTAAATCCTCACCACTTTAGAAAACATGCATGGGTGCCATTAACTGAAAACTGCACTGAAAAATGTGGTGCAGTTTCCCGCACATAGAAATGCATGGTGCCAAAGCACGGCCAGGTTTTAAATAAGGTGCAGAGACCTTTTTCCTGCAGGAAACTTTGGAACAGCAGTCTATTCAAATGAATGGGCTGCTGTGCCCATGCAAACAAGGCATGCAGACCCACTCAGATGTGAACTTAGCCTTGAAGTAAGGTCTCTGGTAAGGATTATTTTAACATTCTTGACATACTGTCAAGTAGCAGTAAAAGAAACTATGAGAACATACCTTGACAGAATATGCCAGTGAAATGGTAACTGCAAGTGGAAGACCTTCTGGAACTGCTACTACCAAAACTGTGACTCCAATAATAAAGAACTTGACAAAATATTGGACATAAATGGGCGTACACTCTGACAACCATGGACGTTGCTGAATCCAGAATGTATTGATGACAAAGTAAAGAACGAGGATTATGACTGTAATTGCAGACATAACCAAGCCTAAAAAACAAATAAAAACATGCCATCATATAATACATTGAACAATAACTGAAAAAAAAAACGTAAACAAAAAAACAAGTCATTTTATATTACGCAACCAAAATTACTAAATGAGAAATATTCAACTTGAAACTTAAAGGCGTTGTAAAGGTTTTTACACACAAACATGTCATACTTGCCTCCTCTGTGCTTGCACAGAGGGCCCCCCCGATACTCTTCTGGGGTCCCTCACCGGCACTCCTCGCTCCTCCATTGACAGACAGCAGGACTCTGCACCCAGGGTCCTGTGCCACTGGCTTTGATTGACAGCAGCGGGAGCCAATGCTCATGCCGCTTTAAATCCAGCCAATGAGGACCCGAGACAGTGCCTGGCGCTGCTCATCCCTGTAACGATCAGATTCAGGCAAGTAAAAGGGGGGCTGCTGCACTACAAAACTTTTTTTTATCTTAAGGTGAAACTTTTAAAACTTGGCTGTGTGCACACAAAAAAATGCAGGATATCTTTATTTTGCTTTTAGTTGATACTTTAATACACAACGTTGGCATTAAATTGATCAAAAATTATTGTTCAGACACTGACAATATCTTGTTTATACATTATGTAGCTTACATTCAAACAACCCTCCATTTAGAGGCGATGAATTGACGTTAAGGTTCCCCCAATGAGATGGTTCCTGTAAGGACTGCGCAGGCGCAATCCTTGCCGACAGAAATCTCCGAACCTCGGCTGGCATCCAGGCTCATTCCTTAACATCCCAGTGGATTGGAGGATGTTAAAAAAAAGAGCCAGGAGGCCAAGCGAGCGGAGCGAACCGTCCGAGCGAAGCGATGCCGACTGGCCACTTTCCTCAAATTCCACGTCGCCCTGGATGCCGGCCGAGGTTCGGAGATTTCCGTCGGCAAGCATTGCGCCTGCGCAGTCCTTACAGGAACCATCTCAATAGCCGGAACCATATCGTCAGATCCCCGGTTCACACAGGGGGTGACTCGTCAGGTGACGCAGCCACCTGACAAGTTGCACCCCATTCTGTACAATATAACCGTTGTAATAGGAGCGACTCAAGTCGCTCCGACTTAGAAAAAGGTTCCTGTACTACGTTGGGGGCGACTTCCATAGACTTCAATACTTCGCCTCTGAAGTCTGCAGATAGCCTTGCCGAGTCGCACTGCCCCAGTATGAACCTGAAACTTACAGCAATTATTGATTTTCAGACTTTTGGAATTTTAGCAAACCGTTCTTAGATATTTAGGGACCATTTTCTGCCAAATTTGTAGCTATTCAGCTAGATGTGACTGGCTTGAAGAGCATTTCCCTCTGATCTTAAAGATGAAATTCTTCCTAGAACAGCTTAATAAAGTTAGGATCTGGTGATGGTAGCATCCACTCAATCATGGACAGCATTCTAGCATCTTATATGCGATTTAACAAAAAATAGGTCGACTGTACATTTCATATTCCCGATACATGCCTGTTGTACCATGTACTTGCATGAAAAAGTATCCTGTGGCAACCTTTTTGGTTCATTATTCTTGGCAAATCTCCCAACTTATCAGGTCCAAAGCAACCCCTTGCCATTACATTTCCTGCACCCTGACACAAGTCATGGACAAAATGGATGCATGTTAAAACAGACTTGGCACCTTGCCATAGGGCAAAAGCGAGAACAAAGTAGCTTGGTGAACAAAAAAACATAAAAATTTTGGGTCCATGACCAGGAAACTCCCAAGACCTTAGACCCATTGAAACTTCAAGCATTGATTATGCAAGAATGGGCTGCTATCAGTGAAAATGTGTCCCAGAAGTTGATTGATAGAATGCCAGGGCAAATTGCAGGGGTCTTGAAATGGGTCAACACTGCAAATATTGACTCTTAGCATAAACTTCACATAATTGTCAATAAAAGCCTCTGACACTTATGAAATGCTTGTAATTCTACTTCAGTATACCATAGTAACTAGAGGTCGACCGATATATCGGTCGGCCGATATTTGGCCGTTTTTGTGAAATCGGCATCGGCCGATTATTGTGAAAAAAATCGACCGATTCGCGGCTACAATATCCACCCCGCATGGCCGCCTGCCCTGCAGTACTGTACTGACCAGTAAACGAGTGGGCTCGCTTCCGCATTTATCATGTACAGGCATACCCCACTTTAAGTACACTCACTTTACATACACTCGCGAGTAAGGACATACCCCCGAGTGTATGTAAAGTGCCTTACAAGTACTGTACAGACATTTTGCAGCCGCAGTAGAAGGAGCTGAAGCTCCCAGAGTATAGCCCGCCCTGTTACAGTGTGCCCCTGACACCCCCACTACAGCCCCTGAGACCTCAAATACAGCTCCTGACATCCCCAATACACCCTAGAAGTGAAAAAGGTATTGTTTCACTTTAAGTACATTTTCATTTTACATACATGCTCTGGTCCCATTGTGTACTTAAAAGTGGGGTATGCCTGTATCCTTCCTCCGCATGGCCCCTGCACCTCACCGCAGGTCCTGAAAGCCCAAGCATACGGCGGCGAGTAGGGGCGTGACGTCACGTTCCTTCCCCCAGCCCCACAGTCCACTCCTTGCTCACAATGTGAGTAGGGGCCACGCCTGTCTCTCCACGACACTTGCGTGCCCCGCCCCCTGCTGCTCCTGGTTCCCGGGTCTTCTGGCTCTCCTTGCAAGTAGAGGCGTGACGTCCAATGCGCGCCCCGCCCCCTGCTACTCGTTCCCGACTTTTTATCTTGCAGCATCCGCCCCTGCATTCTAGGTATGGGCACATTTTATGTTATTAAGGGACACTCTGGGCACATTTTATGTTATTAAGGGACACTCTGGGCACATTTTATGTTAAGGGGCACAACAAAACTTTTATGTTAAGGGGCACGCTGATGGGTATATTTTTAATGTGTAGATGGGCATATTGTATGTTAAGGGGCACTCTGTAAATGTTATGTTAAAGTGGAGGTTCACCCAAAAAATACATTTTTAACATTACATTCAGCCGAGTTGTCCTAATGACAATCGGCTGTTTTTTTTATCCGTACATACCTTATTTTCACCGCCGCTTCCAGGTATGTCTTCTGCGGGACTTGGCGTTCCTATCCGATTGACAGGCTTCCGGCCGTCGCATACTAAGCGTCACGAGTTGCCGGAAGAAGCCGAATGTCTGTGCGCAGGCGCCGTATAGAGCCGCACCGACGTTGGGCTTCTTTCGGCAACTCGTGATGTGCTCTATGCGACGGTCGAAAGCCTGTCAATCAGATAGGAATAAACAAAAACCAAAAGGTTGACGCTGCGCTAAATTAAATATTGAATTATAAATGTAAATAGCTGCTAGCACTAAATTGTGTACAACAACTTGGTAACATAAAAAAGAAAAAAACAGTGCAGCGCTAGTGAGTGATATTGTGCTCATATAAATTAATAATAAACAAAAAAAGTCATTCTGGAATAAACTGAAAATATAGCCAGAATAGGAAAAAACATAAAAATGCAGATGGATATATGAAGAAAAAGTCTTAAAAAGCCACGAAACAAAGTTCATATGACTCTATCCAGTAATTTTCCTTGTGAAAGAGAAGTGGATTGTGCAGACAATGTGAAAGACTCTTGATTGATGTGAGGTAAGCTGTCACCAATACACCCGTGAGGAAGGATAAGATTGCCTGCTTACCAGATGAAAAGACTGTTTTGCATCAGTCTAATGGGAGACCAGACTTCCCACAGGCCCTAATACCTTAGCCGTCAAGATAACCACGGTATAGCTCAGCATACAATCCGAAGAGTCATAAACCAAAAAAAAGAGAAGAAGGACCTCTCATAGCGTATAACGTTTAAAAATAAAAGAGGGTTTAATAAAAATTGCACTTACAATTAGGCAATATAAATACAGCATGGATAGCAAAACGTCTCCGATCTCTTGTTCCGATGCTTCTCGCTACTCGGTCAGGAAAACACAGCCGGCGTTCAGGACGGAACGCGATGACGTCACGGCACCCTACGATCGTTTCGTCGCTAATGGACTTCAACGGGGGAGTAAGCCGGATGTTGACGTCAGCGCGCTAGGTGTTTAAATACCCACGGGTTCCATACTGGAAAACTCGGGGAGAGTCCTCATAGTGACTGAGGGCAAAATAATTGAGTAGCGAGAAATGGAAAAGTGTTCTAATCATGTTGTACATAACGTATCAGATTAAATAACGATATATATTAGTACAGAACGCGGGGGTGTTTAATAACTGGTAGCGGAGCATCGAATAATGAAAATAAGATCGGAGGTTAACAATATATGCAAAAAGATTGTATCATAAATTTGCATAATCATAAAAATCAATCTATATTTAATTAGAAAAGATCTATATCATAAAAATCATCTATATTTAATTAGAGAAGATCTATAAATTAATTTAAATTTTGATAATGATTATGATAATTAAAATTGGAATAAAAAATTAATTAATAAAAATTTTTTTTTTTTTTTTTTATGAATTATTTAAAAAGCAGTTTATATCCCAATCTCAAGCAATATATCGGCCGTACTAAGAGAGAACTGCATATACGTCTTAGTGAGCATGTGGGCAGGATCAAAAGCGGGTTCCCTAAACATAACCTCTCGAAACATTACGATAAATTCCATGGGAGACAATTAAAGGGGACAAGTTTTTTTGCCATAGATAACATTCGTCCTCATTGGCGTGGTACTAATATGGTTCGGGCCATATCTAGGCTCGAAACTCGCTGGATTTTTTCTATGAAATCTTTTATTCCGTTCGGACTTAACGTAGATTGGGATATAAACTGCTTTTTAAATAATTCATAATAAAAAAAAAAAATAAAAAAAAAAAAAAAAAAATTTTTATTAATTTTTTATTCCAATTTTAATTATCATAATCATTATCAAAATTTAAATTAATTTATAGATCTTCTCTAATTAAATATAGATGATTTTTATGATATAGATCTTTTCTAATTAAATATAGATTGATTTTTATGATTATGCAAATTTATGATACAATCTTTTTGCATATATTGTTAACCTCCGATCTTATTTTCATTATTCGATGCTCCGCTACCAGTTATTAAACACCCCCGCGTTCTGTACTAATATATATCGTTATTTAATCTGATACGTTATGTACAACATGATTAGAACACTTTTCCATTTCTCGCTACTCAATTATTTTGCCCTCAGTCACTATGAGGACTCTCCCCGAGTTTTCCAGTATGGAACCCGTGGGTATTTAAACACCTAGCGCGCTGACGTCAACATCCGGCTTACTCCCCCGTTGAAGTCCATTAGCGACGAAACGATCGTAGGGTGCCGTGACGTCATCGCGTTCCGTCCTGAACGCCGGCTGTGTTTTCCTGACCGAGTAGCGAGAAGCATCGGAACAAGAGATCGGAGACGTTTTGCTATCCATGCTGTATTTATATTGCCTAATTGTAAGTGCAATTTTTATTAAACCCTCTTTTATTTTTAAACGTTATACGCTATGAGAGGTCCTTCTTCTCTTTTTTTTGGTTTATGACTCTTCGGATTGTATGCTGAGCTATACCGTGGTTATCTTGACGGCTAAGGTATTGGGAGACCAGACTTCCCACAGGCCCTATTAGACTGATGCAAAACAGTCTTTTCATCTGGTAAGCAGGCAATCTTATCCTTCCTCACGGGTGTATTGGTGACAGCTTACCTCACATCAATCAAGAGTCTTTCACATTGTCTGCACAATCCACTTCTCTTTCACAAGGAAAATTACTGGATAGAGTCATATGAACTTTGTTTCGTGGCTTTTTAAGACTTTTTCTTCATATATCCATCTGCATTTTTATGTTTTTTCCTATTCTGGCTATATTTTCAGTTTATTCCAGAATGACTTTTTTTGTTTATTATTAATTTATATGAGCACAATATCACTCACTAGCGCTGCACTGTTTTTTTCTTTTTTAAATCAGATAGGAATGTCCAGTCCCGCAGAATACATACCCGGAAGCGGCGGTGAAAATATGGTATGTACGGGGGGGGGGGGGGGGGGGCATCCGATTGTCATTAGGACAACTCGGCTGAATGTAATGTTAAAAATATATATATATTTTTTTTTTACATAAAATGTGCCCATCAGGGTGCCCCTTAACATAAAATGTGCCCATCAGCGTGACCCTTATTTTATGTTAAGGGACACTGATGGGAACACCTGATGTAAAGGGGCGATGTGATGGGGACATTGATGTAAAGGGGCGATGTGATGGGGACATTTGTGTAAAGGGGCACTGTGATGGGGACATTTGTGTAAAGGGGCACTGTGATGGGGACATTTGTGTAAAGGGGCACTGTGATGGGGACATTTGTGTAAAGGGGCACTGTGATGGGGACATTTGTGTAAAGGGGCACTGTGATGGGGACATTTGTGTAAAGGGGCACTGTGATGGGGACATTTGTGTAAAGGGGCACTGTGATGGGGACATTTGTGTAAAGGGGCACTGTGATGGGGCACCTGATGTAAAGGGGCACTGTGATGGGGCACCTGATGTAAAGGGGCACTGTGATGGGGCACCTGATGTAAAGGGGCACTGTGATGGGGCACCTGATGTAAAGGGGCACTGTGATGGGGAACCTGATGTAAAGGGGCACTGTGATGGGGAAACTGATGTAAAGGGGCACTGTGATGGGGCACCTGATGTAAAGGGGCACTGTGATGGGGCACCTGATGTAAAGGGGCACTGTGATGGGGCACCTGATGTAAAGGGGCACCTGATGTAAAGGGGCACTGTGATGGGGCACCTGATGTAAAGGGGCACTGTGATGGGGACATCTGATGTAAAGGGGCACTGTGATGGGGACATCTGATGTAAAGGGGCACTGTGATGGGGACATCTGATGTAAAGGGGCACTTTGATGGGGACATCTGATGTAAAGGGGCACTTTGATGGGGACATCTGATGTAAAGGGGCACTGTGTTGGGGACACCTGACCTTATGTAAAGGGGCACTGTGATGGAGACACCCAATGTAAGAGGGCACTGCGATGGGGGCATCTGTTGTAAAGGGGCACTGTGATGGGGACACCTGATGTAATTTTCTGTATCCTTTTATTATTTAACTAAACTGTTAAATTTTCCCAAATGGGGGGGGGGGGGGGGGGGAAATAAATAAATCGGCCTAAAATATCGGCAACAAAAATCGTCATTGTATATCAGCCGCCCCGATTTCTAAATATCGGCATCGGCTATAGAAAAACCCATATCGGTCGACCTCTAATCGTAACCCCTGACAAAAAAAAAATCTAAAAAAACACTGAAGCAGCAAACTCTGAAAATGTATTTGTGTCATTCTCAAAACTTTAGGCCACGGCTGTAGTTTTAAAATCAAATCACTTAAATAAAAAAAGGTCAGTGTTTAGTCATTTAGGATCAAATCAAAACACTGATCGCAAAACATTTCGGCTTTTAAAACAGCATGGCAGGAGCACATCACAAATACATGTACCTACATTATCTCACAAAAGTGAGTACACCCCTCACATTTTTGTAAATATTTTATTATATCTTTTCATATAACACCGAAGAAATTACACTTTGCTACAATGTAAAGTAGTGAGTGTACAGCTTGCATAACAGGGTAAATTTGCTGTCCCCTCAAAATAACTCACAGCGATGTTTAAACCGCTGGCAACAAAAGTGAGCACACCCCTAAGTGAAAATCTCCAAACTGGGCCAATTAGCCATTTTTACTCCCCGATGTCATGTGACTTGTTAGTGTTACAAGGTCTTGGGTATGAATTGGGAGGTGTGTTAAATTTGGTGTCATCGCTCTCTTACTGGTCACTGGAAGTTCAACATGGCACCTCATGGCAAAGAACTCTGAAAAAAAAAAAAGAATTGTTGCTCTATATAAAGATGGCCTAGGCCAGGGGTTGACAAATTTGCTTGGAATCTAGGAGCCAGCTAAAAAAGTAAGGAGCCAGAAAACGCGCCCCGTCGCGACGAGCTTGCGCGCAGAAGCGAACACATACATGAGCAGCGACCGCATATGTAAACGGTGTTCAAACCACACATGTAAGGTATCGCCGCGATTGGTAGAGCGAGAGCAATAATTCTAGCCCTAGACCTCCTCTAACTCAAAACATGCAACCTGTAGAGTTTTTTAAACGTCACCTATGGAGATTTTAAAGGGTAAAAGTTTGACGCCATTCCACGAGCGGACGTAATTTTGAAGCGTGACATGTTGGGTATAAATTTACTCGGCGTAACATTATCTTTCATAATATAAAAAAAAAATGGAGATAATTTTACTGTTGTCTTATTTTTTTATTAAAAAAAAGTGTAATTTTTTCCCCAAAAAAGTGCGCTTGCAAGACCGCTGCGCAAATACGGCATGACAGAAAGTATTGCAACGATCGCCATTTTATTCTCTAGGGTGTTAGGATAAAAAATATATATAATGTTTGGGGGTTCGAATTAGAGGGAAGAAGATGGCAGTGAAAATAGTGAAAAATTACATTAGAATTGCTGTTTAACTTGTAATGCTTAACTTGTAATACCAACGGCCACCACCAGATGGCGCCAGCTTACACATCTGGTGGTCATAACTTGTAATACCAACGGCTCACCACCAGATGGTGCCAGCTCAGATGGTGCCCCCCCCCCCTTCCAAGCCAAGTTGCCAGGACCCGGTTTCTAGTCGCCATGGCGACCTGGCGCCCGGGATTTGTCGACCCCTGGCCTAGGCTATAAGAAAATTCCCAAGACCCTGAAACTGAGCTGCAGCCCAGTGGCGAAGACCATACAGCAGTTTAACAAGACAGGTTCCACCCAGAACAGGCCTTGCCATGGCCGACCAAAAGTTGAGTGCACATGCTCAGAATCATATCCAGAGGATGTCTTTGTGAAATAGACATATGAGTGCTGCCAGCATTGCTGCAGAGGTTGAAGGGATGGGGGGCGTCAGCCTGTCAGTGCTCAAACCATAAGGTACACGCTGCATCAAATTTGTCTACAAAAGGTTGTTGTCCCAGAAGGAAGCCGCTTTTAAAGATGCTGCACAAGAAAATCCAGTTTGTTGAAGACAAGCAGACTAAGGACACTTTACTGGAACCATGTCCTGTGGTCTGATGAGACCAAGATAAACTTATTTGGTTCAGATGGTGTCAAACGTGTGTGGCGGCAACCAGGTGAGGAGTACAAAGACAAGTGTGTCTTTCCTACAGTCAAGCATGGTGATGGGAGTGTCATGGTCTGGGGCTGCATGAGTGCTGCCGACACTGAGGAGCTACAGTTCATTGAGGGAACCATGAATGCCAACATTGTGACATACTGAAGCAGAGCATGATCCCCTGCCTTCGGATACTGGGCCGCAGGGCAATATGCCAACATGATAAGAACCCCAAACACACCTCCAGGACGACCACTGCATTGCTAAAGAAGCTGAGGGTAAAGGTGATGAACTGGCCAAGCATGTCTCCAGACCTAAACCCTATTGAGCATCTGTGGGGCATCCTCAAAACGGAAGGTGGAGAAGCGCAAGATCTCTAAAATCCACCAGCTCTGTGATGTCATCATGGAGGAGTGGAAGAGGACTCCTGTGAAGCTCTGGTAAACTCCATGCCCAAGAGAGTTAAAGGCAGTGCTAGAAAATGATGGCCACACAAAATATTGACACTTTGGGCCCAATTTGGACATTTTCACTTAGGGGTGTACTCACTTTTATTGCCAGCAGTTTAGACATTAATGGCTGTGTGCAGAGTTATTTTGAGGGGACAGCAAATTTACACTGTTATGCAAGCTGTAGCAAAGTGTAAATTATTCAGTGTGTGTGTGGGGGGGGGGGGGGGTACCTGGTTTTGACTTCCTATCCCACTTCCTCCTTGCGTCTTCTGGCCGCCTAGGCCAACCCTCCCTCCAATCTTCTGCCTGGCCACTGACAGAGCGCAGCATGACTAGTGCATGAGCAGTGCGCGCCCTGCTGTGAAGCCGCAAGATGTCACAGGAGGGCGCCCACACTTACAATGCTGGTGCCACATAGAGAAGGGAGGCATCAGGTGGCCACATCGCTGGAAGGTCGGACAGCCGAGTGTGTTTATTAAAAGTCAGCATTTTTTTGTAGCTGCCGACTTTTAACTCCTCTTTAAATCATTCCGAGTCCAGCTGAAGCCTTCATAATCTGAATATTATGTCTATGATACTACAAACAAGCCTAAGACCTTGCTAAGGCTACAATGAAACATGCAAGATTATTAGGCCAGGATCTGCTTAATAGGATTGCTCACATGACTTCAGAGCTTTCGTAGTGTTCAGAGAATTGCCTTGGGATAATCGTCAAATTATGAGGGAAATGTTATATTCTGCACAACCACAACTTAAGCAAATTACTAAAGCACACTACATTAATAACCATATCTTAAGCGGTAAAATAGCAAAAAAAAAAAAAAAAATTAAAAAAAAGTCTACAACCCTTGACCTTTCACAACCCCTCTTAACCCACCCTGAAATTTACAGCGGCAAGAATCTGCAGATTCCTGTGGCTAGAATGACAGGTGTGCGCTTGTAGCTTCAGATGCTCAGCTCATACTATGCAAGACAGGCTATCAGCAGCCAAAGCTATTCTTGACTGTTCGCACAGCCAGCATTAACTTGCAGTGCATTAGCACACAGATTCTTGCCGCTGAAAAATCGCAAGAATAAAGGTGTGCAAATCACAAATCCAGCATTAGTTTGCAGTTATTCTTTGTGAAACATTCTTAAAAAAAAAAAAAAAAATCACAACAAAAACTCTAGCGATGTTGGTTTTTAACAGCTTAGAAACAACTGCTGTCCATGTATATTAGAGGGGTGATAGGCTTCCAGGATTTCTGGTGCCACAAAGATGAGAAAAGTCAAGAGGTACTGTATTAAACAAAATAAAAAAAATAAAAAGATATAAAGAAGAAGTATATAGCAGCTTCCCATTTCATAAATATGGTGGCCGATTGAGTTTTTAGAAGTGGTGCATCAAAATTAATTCCAGTGCAGAAACCAAAAAATTCAGGACGTACCTGGCTGAAACCAAAATTGCCCCGCCTCCTCCTCATCCGTGATAGACGCAACACTGATACAATGCTGGGATCAATGTTACAATGGACGGCCGCTGACTGCAGCATGGCACAGTGGGAGACCAAAAAGGTAAAATGAGTGAGGGCACAGTGGGCTGCAAATAAGCATTGTTGACCCGCTTTTCCACTCACAGTAGCTGATGCATTTCCTACCCTAGGCTTATACTCGAGTCAATACGTTTTCCCAGATTTGTTTGGTAAAATTAGCTTATACTAGCATGAATATACATACATCTCTAAATTGTATTATATTCAACTTTTTAATTAATATCATGAATTTAAATGAATATGAATTTATTGTCGACCATTATCAGCACCTTTGAAGTGGTGGTAAAAATCCTGAATGCTGCATTTTACGTGCACATTTGGTCGGGGGGGTGGGGGATATTTTTTTGTTTTTTGTTTTTTAAAAACACACACACGCACCTCACCACTGAAAACGCAGCAAGAAGGCATCAAAAAGCACCTATGTTGCGTTTTTGATGCATTGGAGTCATAACTCATGAAAAACACGGCATATACACAGTAAAATAGCGGGTGGTTGCGTAGGCCAAGGTTTGACAAATTTGCTTGGAATCTAGGAGCCAGCTAAAAAAAAAAGTTAGGAGCCAGAAAACGTGCCCCGTCCTGCCAAGCTCGCACGCAGAAGCGAACACATACATGAGTAGCGCCCGTATATGTAAACGGTATTTAAACCACACATGTGAGGTATCGCTGCGATTGGTAGAGTGAGAGCAATAATTCTAGCTCTAGACCCAACTCAAAACATGCAACCTGTAGAATTTTTTTAAACGTCGCTTATGGAGATTTTAAAGGGTAAAAGTTTGTCGCCATTCCACGAGCGGACACAATTTTGAAGCGTGACATGTTGGGTAACAATTTACTCGGCGTAACATTATCTTTCACAATATTTTAAAAAAATAAATAAATTGGGACAACTTCACTGTTGTCTTATTTTTTTTTATTAAAAAAAGTGTTTGTTTTTTTTGCCAAAAAAAGTGCGCTTGTAAGACCACTGCGCAAATATGGTGTGACAAAGTATTGCAACGACCATCATTTTATTCTCTAGGGTGTTAGAATAAAAAATATATATAATGTTTGGGGGTTCTAATTAGTGAAAACAGTGAACACACACATTAGAACTGCGGTTTTACTTGTAATGCCAACGGGCACCACCAGATGGTGCCAGGTCACAGAAGGAAGCTTGGGCCTTTACAAGGCCGCAAAGCCGTGGCCTCATTTACTGGCGGGCGCTAGGTCATAATTTGTCGCAATTGCACCCGGATTTTGTCGAGCCCTGGCACAAGCTATTAACATTTTTTTTTCCTTCTGGCACAGCGCTGAAAACCATTTTTGGCAGGCAAACCATCGGTGCATCGCTAGTTTTTAGGGAGCGACAAACAGTAGCATTGTCAACCTGGGGAGAGGGTAGTGTTCAATGCACTAGCAGATGTAGATGGACTGCAGGGTCCAATCTATACTCTTCATGGCAGGTAATGCCACAAATGCCTTCAGGCACTACTCCTCAGCCAGACCTGAAGAGCATCAGTGCCAACCAGCTACATTACAGGTTATCCCTATGCGTCATCAGCGGGGTCTGGGTGCCATTCCTGAGCACAGAAAAAGCCAAAGAAAAAAATTGATCTGTAAAGGGAAACGTTAAGATGCTAGCTTAATTTTTTTGCAGGGACTGCAGACATGATCACTGCCTTAAACACTAGGGGAGGAGGTTACGCTTGGGGGGAGGACTTCCTGCCCAATCCCCTGAAGGTGGCAGAATAAACCTTTCATAATAGGGATGAAGATATCCTGTGTCCTGGGATGTATGCTAAAGAAGAAGATGCGGTTTTGAATATGCACAAAAGGACTGAATAGGTTTCGGTAAAAACTTTTTGAACTTTTCTTCTGCAGGAATTGCAAATACCACTCCTTGTGCCTGAAGGTGATTAAGGACAGCCCACAAGTTTGCCCATCTGATCTGAACCTGGCAGATTGCAAGGTAGGCATCAGAGGTGGGGGAGGGGCAGGATTAGAAACGATTTTGTAGCCAAAAATTAGCCAATTCAGATGGATAGTAACCGTAGTAGTAGGCGTAGTAATAGTTACTATTAATATTATTAATAGTTAATATTGATAGTAATAGTGTTAGGCTTAGGCATTTGAGGGGTAGAAATACTTTCCCGCCAGTAAATTGCCAAGTAAAGCCATCGAGGGATTCAATAAAAACAGGCGTTACCCCATCAAAAGGTATGCGCAAAAGATGCCCTTTGAAAGCAGGCTCAGAAGACCAAGTTTTTTTAACCACAAAGTTCTGTGCATATGCAGCGTCAACCTAGAGACCTGACAAAATTACATTCTCCAGGGCGACACAAAAATAGCAGCACCAGAGGAATGAGCTGAAATTGATTTAGACCAGGCTCTTTAAAGGCAGAATCATGTTCTCGCATAAAATAGGACAGGGTCGCAAAAACAGGGAAACCATCTTGCCTTATCCATTCTGCAGGTTCCCAGGGGGCTCCAAACTTTCCCCACCGGAAGAACGCAATGGCTCAGCAGGAGGAATTCCTTCATCAACACCATCTGTTGATGGGGGAATTGTGGTTGCAGAAAATAAATTTGCTCTGTCTATGGCTGGCCTTAGAAACTAGCATAAAAACTGTAGCATAATGGTACAGTAGAGGTTATAGCTGGCTGCCTATAAGCTTTGTTTACTAAGGTCAATCGGTCTCAGCATTAATACAGATTTTTTGTCCCTTATTGAACTATAGAAATACTAGAGCTGCACGATTAATCGTCAAGAATCGTTATCGCGATCTTTTTCCCGTTGCAATTCTTGACACAGGGTTTCACGATCTTTGACATGAAAATAATTTTCTATCTGCACTTTGGTATGCAAAGAATTTCCTCTGCTCTCAGCCAAAAGCCAAAGTCTGGGCAATCTGCCAAGTTTTGAGAACATTGTTTATCAGTGTAAAGTTAAAGGGTCACTAAAGGAATTTTTTTTTTTTTTTTTTTTTAAGCTAAATCGCTTCCTTTACCTTACTGCAGTCCTGGATTCATGTCCTCATTGTTCGTTTTTGCTCTGATGTTGCTGTAATTCTGCTCTGGACACTTTCTGGTTGTCCGTTTCCTGATTACCACAGTACTGGGAGATTCTAGTTTCGTTTTCCAAACCAATACTGCTCTATGGGTCTGTCCAGCACAGAGGCATCAAATAACATGCAAAAACTAAGCAAACTAGGAGGTACATTATGATTGATTATCTATTTTTTAATCGTTTTTAAAAGGAATCAGTTAACCATTATGTCTCTATACCCTGTAAACAGTCATTTCAGCTAAAAAAAAAATTCCTTTAGTGACCCTTTAAGTCTAAACATTGTATCACATCAAAGGAATAAACTTCTGTATGTAAATTAGGGAACGTTTACCACTTAAACACCAAACCCTTTTCTGACCGCTCTTTTCAAGTTAAAATCATTTTTTTTTGCTAGAAAATTACTTAGAACCCCCAAACATATATTTTTAGTAGAGACCCTAGAGAATAAAATGGCGGTTGTTGCAATATTTTATGTTGCACTGTATTTGCGCAGCAATCTTTTTAAATGCCATTTTTTCGGGGAAAAATTAATGAATAAAAAAAAAAAAAAAAAAAAGCCAGTAAAGTTAGTAAGTATATATATATATATATATATATATATATATATATATATATAAAAATAAATGTACAAAAAATTACGCCGTGAGAATCGTGATCTTCATTCTAAGCAAAAAAAAATCGTGATTCTCATTGGTCAGAATCATGCAGCTCTAAGAAATACTAGATTTAGGCTGCATTCACACCTGAGCGTAGAGTTTTGCCGTGATTTTGCTGCGTGATTTGCCGCGATTTTGGACAGGTCTAGGGTCACCAATGTTATAAACAGAAAAACGCCCAAATACGCTCAATTCGAGCGACAAAAAAGGGTCCAGAACTTGTTTGAGCTTCAGGCATTCGGCGTCAGGCGTTTTGGAGTGGCGATGTGAACCATCTCCATTGAGAATAATGTATTTTTCCCCCTCTAGCATTTTGGAACTTCATGCTTCAGGCGACAAAACGCTCAGGTGTGAATGCAGCCTTAAGGATTTATTCATGGTTACAAAAGTTGCAATACTGGCCATTGATTTATTTTTTTAAGTTTTTATTGAATTATAAAAGATCATATAAAAGATAAAAAAAATCATGACAAAGAAAGAAAAAAGGGCAGTTGCACATGCAACCAACATGGTACAAACAGAGTAATCCAAGCATCTAATAAAACGAGTCAGAAATGCGGCAGACTAAACATACGTGTCCTAAAAGAACATCCAGTGTCTACTGTCAACTAGTCGGTAAAAACTGGTAGGATCTTGTAATAGACTAAAGACCTAGGATTACAAGGAGTAATAACGTAGCAGGATATAAAATGCCGGCAAAAAATAAAGGGGTGGAGAGGGGGCATCAAAGTCCATCGAACGTTATCGGGAGTGACAGCCGTTCTTCCAGCTGTTAGTCAGAGGCGGTGGATTGGGCATCAAGTGAAGCTGCTTCTCCAGAGTATGATGGCAGAGGTTATTTAAAGAACGAGAAATGGTCGAAGTTAGCCAAGTCCTCAGGAGATAAAGTTGAGCACATAAAAGGTTCCCAGATGGAGAGAAATCAAGCTTTGGAAGTTTCACGTTTAAAATCTGTGTTGGCTCGTTCTTTTGGAGAGAAGGAGCTCTCGTTGGATTTGGGTGATAGGACAGTGAGAAGAGGTCCAATTTTTCAAGATAGGCCTTCGTGCGACAAGGCAGAGTAGAGGCCAGTCCTTGTAGGCATGAGAGGGGTTTTGGGTAGCAGGGGAGGTTGAACCAGCCTGTCGAGACCATTGGAGTAGTAAGGGGTCCCAATATCCAAAGATGAGTAGTGGGTCCTTAGGTAGTTTCAGCAGGGTAATTCCAAAAATGTAGGCTAGTACCTGTTCCCAGAAGGTAGAGATGTAGGAGCATGCCCAGAAGCGGTGGGTTAAAGAAGGTTTCGGTTGGTGGCATAAGGGGCATTCAGCACAGTCTCGATCCATTGCGGAATGGAGGAAGGGTATGCGAGCCCGGTGGAGGATTTTCAGTTGGGTTTCTTTCCAGCCCTGTAACATCTAGTCTATCAAGTCGTCATCCGGGAAGTCCCTTCCCCAGTTGGCTGCGGATGCCAAAGGGGGGGTAGTCTTTTGGAGCAACGGTTTGTAGATGTCCGAGAATTTATAGGACCCCTCTAAGAGCAGCTAGTCAGTGAAGTTGGGAGAAAAACGTTTACAGGCCTCATTGCAGGTAGCCTTCAGATAGTTGATGCATTGCCCGAAGTGGAAGGCATGGGATTGGGGCAATGAAAAAGTTGTAGCGACATTCGCGAAAGGTAAAGAGCGACCAGTGGAGGCATCACATGAAGAGGCAAACTGTGCGAGACCCTTTTCCTGACAGATTTTGAAAGGTCTATGGTCCAGACCCGGAGGGAAACTTGGGTTTCCTTGCATCGGTAGGCGTCTTGACATGAATGGGTATAGCCTGAGGCTTTTCCTGATTTCCCTCCAGGCGATGACTGTCTCTGAGCAGCAGGTTATGCTGAAGTAAGGGGGTGATCGACTTCCACTTGCAGTGGAGGAGGGCCACTAGAGAGAAAGGGTGTGCCATAGCAGACTCCAGGGGATAGTTAGAATACCTTGACGATTGCGATATCCAATCTAAGCCAGTTCTCAACAAACATGCTAAATTATAGGTTCTAAGATTTGGGAGACTAACACCTCCTTCGCGTCTGGGAAGAAATGATTTCTTTAAGGCTATGCAAGGTCTCCTGCCCTGCCATATAAATGTGGAAATAGCCGATTCAATGAGCTCAATGTCTTTGTGTCGGAGGAGCAGAGGAATAGTTTGCATCGGGTATAATAGCCTGGCGAAACTGACCATCTTTACAAGGTGACATCTTCCCAGAAGCGAAAAGGGCAGATCCAACCAGTTCTCCAATTCCAGAGAAATTTTAGTAATCAAAGGGGTGTAGTTCAAGTGGTACAGAGAGGAAGGCATTTTCCCAATTTTGATGCCGAGGTACGTGATTTGGGATTTAGCAACAGAGAAAATGGAGTGGTGTGTCCGGGGGTGGGGGGGGGGGGGGGTCAGGCAGAGTACCTAAGGGGAGGATTTCACTTTTGCCATAAATTATCTGGAGACCCGAGCAGGAGCGGAATTTATCAAAAACGCTTGATGGTGGACATAGAGGAGGGATCTGCGGAAAAAATAAGGAAGTCATCTGCAAAGAAAGAGGAGCGCAGGTCATGTGCACCGATTTGTATACCGTGGAGGGGGGCTTCCTGAATAAGGTGTCTGGATAAGGGTTCTAGGGCAATATTGAAAAGGAGCGGGGAAAGAGGGCAGCCCTGTCGTGCGCCTTTGTGAAGGCGGAATTCGTCCGAGAGTAGGCCTGCAGCTACTAATTTAGCCGAAGGGGTTGTGTACATGGCGTTAATGAGGTGGCAGAAGGAGCCGGAGAAGCCCATTTTTGCCATGGATAAGGAGAGCCATTCGAAGCTTACATTGTCGAAGGCTTTCTCCGCATCTAGTGTAATGATGGCAAAATCGCCATCAGGGTGTTTAGCATGCTCCAAGGCCAGCATCACTTTGCGGATGTTTAGAGTAGCTGTTCTGCCTTTCACAAAGCCAGATTGCACTGGATGAATCAGGGAGGGGATGATGTCAGAAAGCCTATTGGCAATGATTTTGGATAGAATTTTGACATCCAGGTTTAGTAGGGAGATGGGTCTATATGAACCAGGCTCAAGGGGGTCCTTTCCCTTCTTGGAGAGTAGTTTGATAATGGCCTGGTTTCCCGATAGAGGTAAGGGCCGCCGGACCACACGCCGCTATAGACCTTATGGAGGGTGGGTTCCACAATTTTTTGCAGGGTCTTGTAGAATTTACCTGTGAATCCGTCAGGCCCCGGGGCCTTGGAGGGGCTAAGTTTGAGAATGGTGTCCGATATCTCGGAGAGAGAAATGGGAGCATTAAGTGCCTCTGATTGGGAGGGAGTGATTTTGGGAATGGCTAAGCTTTCTAGAAAAGCATTCGCTGCCTATCAATTGGGTCTGGAGCATACAGGGCCGAATAGTATTGAAGCATCGTCTTATTTATTGTTAGTGGTGTGGTATTAATGGTGCCGTTGGAATCTCTCAGGGACGTAATGTGAGTGGGTCGGAAGGATCCCTTACAAAGTCTAGCGAGTAGTTTGCCCGATTTGTTTCCAAATTTGTGAAGGGTGGCATCTAAATTTGCTTTTTTGACAGTTTCAAGAGTGTCTGCTTAAGTATCAAAAGATCTCTTAGCTGCATGCCATTTGTCTCTGTTGCCAGGGGAGTCAGAGGAATATAAAGCCCTTTGTGCCTCGTGTAGTCGGGAACTGGCTAGTTTGTATTTAGATAAGGTGTTCCTTTTAAAGGAGGTAGCATAGGATATGATTTGCCCCCTGAGGAATGCCTTGCCGGCGTCCCAGAAGCGGTTTGGGTCATCAGAGTGGGGGGCATTTGCTGAGGAGTATTCTAGCCATGCTTTCTCCATGAATTGCTGAAAGTCAGCATGATTATGGAGGAAAGAGGGGAAACGCCAGATCTTGGGGTGGGGAGGTAAGTCGAGGTTCGCAAGTTGGACTGAAACTGGAGCGTGGTCAGAGATGGCAATGTCAAGGATGTCGGCACCGGATAGCATAGAGATCAAGTCGTCAGAACCAAAAAGATAGTCTATTCTAGTAAAAACAGCATGAGGGTTGGAATAGAAGATGAATTCCCTGTCTGCGGGGTGATTTAAGCGCTGGAGGTAGAGGGACTCCATAGTGGATGTAAAAAGTGAGGGGCTGCAAGGGTCGGGACTTGGTCTATGGCGTTTAGGGGAGGATCTATCGTCAATCTAATGCAGGGTGTCATTGAAGTCACCTCCAACCAGATGGGGGAGGTGGGTGTTTTGAAGAAGCCACAAAGAGTTCACTGTAAAAGGACTTACCGGGACTGTTAGGGGCATAAACATTAGAGATAACCAATTCCTTGGATGCTAATTTTAACATGGGCCGATAAAAGCCTACCTTGGGTATCGGATTTTGTCGCGAGGACCGAGCATGGGAGATTTTTGTAAATCAGCAGGAGAACTCCTGCCTTGCGGCCAATGGCTTCTAAACCAAGGACTGTGCCTACCCAAAGTTTTTGCATGCGTATTAAATCAGGAGTTGACAAATGGGTCTCCTGTAATAGTGCAATGTCCGTTTTAAGTCTTTTTAGATGGTGAAGAACCTTCATTCTCTTGTTAGGGGATCCAAGTCCCTTCACATTCCAAGAAACTATTTTCATGTTAGGGGGGTCTGAGAAGGGGGTTTGAGAAGAAGTTACAGAAATGTCAACGCGCTGTTTGGATCGTCGGGGAGTCACCGGAGCGAGGGGGGGTGTGCCGCACTCGTCACGGAGGGCTGGTGGCAGAGAGAGTGGGGGAACGTAGGTGCCCGAGGGTATGGAGGAAACGGGGGAGGGGAACAAGGGGGAAACCTGAAACAAAAGCAACAAAAACACAACCAATTGCGAGAACTTTGCTTTTTTTCCCGCATGGAGTCACCCTGGCAGCATAAGACCCAGGAGCCCGAAATGGGGTACGAGGTGTCATGCGGCTGGCATGAATTTGTGAAAGGGGGGAACAATAAGGTTGCATACAGTGAGACCAGGAGGTGCATTTAAAAACAACCTGACAGCAACCTGGGGGGACATAAAGAGGAGAACAAGAACAAAAAAAATACAATGTTAACTGAGCAGAGTCATATTGGAACAATAGGATTAGGCAATCAATGCATGCATGTAGAGCGTAAAGGTACATTAGTGCAAAAGTCTACCTTGACCTGGTGGATCAGAGTAAAGGACACCGGTTCATGGGGGCAAGGAGACAGGGAAAGTTGCAAGTACCTGGCACAGGCGAAAGCCGGGGTGCGGCAACATGTGTGTCCGTAGAAAAGAAACAGGCAAGAGGACAAAAAAGGTGCACCTGTTCATTTCGGGGTGGTCTGGGACCGAAGATCTGAAACGCTTGGGGGAGTCCTTCCACGGGCTCCTTTGGTCCATGGGACGATTGAGTGGAGGGGCTTTGGAAGGGGTTAGGGAGTGCGGACTTGCATGCCGGGACCGCAGAAATGCTTCTGCTTCAGAGGGATCCTGAAGCACAGTTGATCGCCATTAGGAGCTTTGAGGCGGAGAGTGTCCGGAAAGGCTAAAGTGAATTTGATTTGCTGTTTGAAAAGTTCCGTGCAGACCTGCAGGAAAGCTTTAATTTTCTTTGAAACCTCAATTGAGTAATCAGCAAAAACCAAGACACTTATTCCATCAATTTGGATTTGCGGGATTGCCTGAATTTTTGCAGTATAAGGGACTTGTCTGAGTAATTAAAGGTATTTGGCGATTATTGGCCGAGGTGACTTGCGGTCTGAGTTGAAAGCCCCCATGCGGTGGGCCCGTTCTACCGTGCAGGGGCCCGGAAGGCCTAGGGCTTCTGGGATGCGCAGCGCGCATAAATCTGAGTGCAGATGATTGGAGCAATTCCAGTACTCCTTTGAATCGCAGGTTGCTCCTCCTGGACCTATTTTCCAAATCGTCCAGCTTTTGCAAAATTAACTAGTTTGTTTTATCTTGGGCATGTTCAGTGGCCTGTGCCTGATGAAGCTCTTCCTCTACATTAGAGAGACGGTGTTCTAGTTCATTCAGTCTGGTACTGTGTTCCCCTAGCTGGGCCTTAATTTGCGCCATCCCAGCGTGAACGGCCTTCTCCACTGATGCAGCCATCATGGGGGTCAAAAGTGCTGCCACGGCCTGGGCAATGCGCTCCGTGGTGTTATCCCCAGTTTGTTGTGGCACATATGCGTGTGGAGAAGGAGGGGGAGAAGTGTTGCCGCTTACCTTCATCGCCGCCGGCAACGCTGGTGTGTGCGGAGCAGAGTAGGCCGAGACCGGGGCCTCGATTTGTGGATGCGCCGGCTGTGCCGTCTGGGTGCGGGAGCCCAATTTTTCAATGAGCCGATCCATGGTGCGGGGGGATGCGCCCAGGGGTGGAGGGAGGTTTGTGGGGCATCTCAGGCCAGTTTTTTTAGACTGATTTGTGGTCGTGCTGCGGGAGCCGAGCAGCTACTCCATGCGGTGCCGGAACCGGAAGTGGCCATTGATCTTAATGGCAGGGACGGTTTAGGAGCGTTGTATACACACCACTTTCACACCACCCCAAAGACGCCATTTGCAGGAATTTTTTTTTCCTGTCCTGCAAGCGCACCGCCCCAGTATATAAGCACTCAGGCCTTCACACTGGGGCTGCGGAAGAGGTAGTTTACAGGCGTTTTTTCAGGTGCTATTTTTAGCGCAAAAACCCCTGTAAAACGCCTCAGTGTGAAAGTGGCCTTAAGGAGTCTTCATTTAACCACCAAGTTGAATGGGTAAAAAAAAAAACACCCAATTCCCCCATCCAAACATTTGAGGTGGAAAGAGGAATCCTCCCCGTCATCCGAATACACAGATCAGCACTACAGGCACTGATCGAGCATAAATTTTCCAACAAGGTGCATGTATATTAAGTTCAATGGTAGGTCGATTTCTGTTCAACCAGTGGCCATGCATTGATAGAAATGTAGCCAGCCCATACTGAGCTGGCCGGATTACGACCCATGCAAGGCCTTCTTCCTTTAAGAATAACTTCAATATCTAGTTGCTCCACGCTTGAAATCTGCTGCTGTTACTCAGAATTAAGACAATCATTTCTTTACTGCTTATGGAAAAATCAAGTCATTCTCACAGACTGGAATTTGAAAACACTAAAGGCATCTTGGACCACATCCAAGAATCAATACAACATATATCTGATACTTCCACTCTCACACAAGGGGCAAACACGGATGTGCTCTTTAACAGACGCCCTTTCAACTTTGTACCTTACAATCATATCATAACAAGTAGGAATTCAACTAAGGGCCAAGATTTTGTTACCGCAATGTTACTGTAGAAAAGGCAACATACATGCAGCAACAACTCACAACTCGCATTCGGTGCTCTATAAGCATTTATTCCAATCCAAAATCTAGGAAGACCACAATGCACCAATGCAATACTGAAGAACTTAGGCAGCTATAACATACAAGCCCCCTGAGTGCATGTTCAGGTCGTCACATCAATGATAGAGAGTTACATAATCTGGTTGACGAGAATCCATGCAATGATTATAAAAAAAAAAAAAAAAAAAAAAAAAAAGTACATTTATCCTTTAGGCTCTGTTCACATCTTGGAGTTCTGAATCGCTGCAATTCTACCCGCGATTCAAAAAGGCAGCAAATCGCGGGATGCCCATGCATCCATCACTTCCAATGGCATCCCAATCAGGGTGCAATTTTGCTGTGATTCATCGGACGACAATCGTGGTAAAATTGCGCAAACAGAATCGCGAGGCGCCTGTCACCCAAAAGAAGAGCTTCTTTTGGGCAACAGGCATCCCCCGATTCTGTTTGAGGCAATTTTACTGTGATGGTCACCCGAGGAATGATGTGAACAGAGCCTTAAACAAGAAGTAACCAATGTTTAGCTCCCCTGGCAGAACTGCATATAGGCCTCTGTTGCATCCTGTGCACATTTCTACAACCAGAGAACCATGGTGCCCACGTGACAAAGGGATCACAGACTTCCAAATGAGGTGACAAAAGGTTTTTTAAAGATTTCCAAATGTAAAGACCCAAAAAAAAAGGGGGAAGAAACTCTGCAAGCACGGATGATACTTTCATATACTTCTGCTCTCTAAGCAACAGATCATGGCTTTGGCTACATTTATTATTTTTAGGTGATTTTTGTCAATACAATGCCAACAAAAAGTCCACCGTTCTGCATCTATGAAACACAGCTAATCCCTTAACTGACCATTCCCAAACAGGTCACAAAAAAATCACTTAAAAATGGTCATGGCTGTAAAACTGGGTAAAATGACCCTTACCAACATATATAATACATCTTCAAGATACATTCACAAATTTGGGTCAGTTTTTTAACTATGGCAGCCTTAACGAGCCATTAACCAAGATCCATGGTAAGAACAAGTGTGGTAATACAAGGTTATGTTCTCCCTTCAGAAGCCCCAAATGTTAAATGGTAATTATAAATATACATACCAGCTTTTCCGATCTGCACTGCCAATTTAGTAAGTTTGCCTTGCAAAACAGATTTTTCTTTCTTTGTCATATTTGTTTTCTTTTTGTCTTCTCCATCTCCGCCATCTTCACTCTTAAGAGGCTGCATTTCCATTGCTGCACCATCTTGAGCTTTTGCTGCAGATAAAATGATAATCATAAACCAATTAACACAGTTTTACACAAAGACAAAAGGTGCCTAAAATTTTAAGTTCAGATATATAGCTCACCACAATAAACAATATTTTTGTTACCAATGGTTGTGGTACACTACAGTGCACACAAGTCTGGGGCGCGCTTCCATAGTGCAATGGGGTGCAACTGATCAAATCGTACGAAGAGGTCTAATGTGGGCTGCTGTGCTTGTGTCAACACAACGCATAGGTGTGAAGGAGCCCTAAAAGGACGGACAGTCTTCACCATGGTACAGAGCACTGGGATGACTTTATAGCAGTTACCTTGCCTCAAATTTGAGAATTAAAAAAAAAAAAATGAGTGCACCTGTGGAATTTTTGTTAAAGTGGATATAAACCCAATTCGTGAAATTTGAGATGGGCACATATCTGCAGTATTTTGTTATCTTTATTTAAAGAGCCAAGTCCTGTAGCTCTCTTTTGAACTTTTCCTCTTATCAGACTGATAAGTCCTGACAAATTCTGGGACACAGATAAAAGCAGCCTGACATTTCCTGTCAGGAGAGGTTGCTATAAATAGATCAGGGAGCTTGCTATAAATAGAACAGGGAGCTGGCCCTGTTGCAAAACACCAGAGTCTTTGTCTATGATGAGAGAGGGGGTGTGTGCCTTTCCTCCAATCAGCAATGTTAGCCATCGTGGCTGTATGCCCAAACATCACACTCTTAACCAGGAAGAGAAAAATCCAAGACTATCTGAACTTTCTAAACATTTAATAAAATGTGAAGACAGCAGATATAAAATGTAAAACCTATGTAGGGATATTTAGTTCATCCCTGTGTATCTGAGGCTGTTCACTTCACTGGGTGTATGGAGGGTTTCCATTACTTTAAAAAGGTGTAGTTATTTAGTGCACTATTTTGAATTCAAACCAAACAAAAAAAAAAAATGATAAATACCTTTGTTTCGATTTTCAGCTGTGCCATCTTGTTTTTTGCCTGAAAAAAAAAAACACAAGTTTAGCTTACCATATAAATTGGATACGGTACAACCATTGTTTTTATTTTTAAAGTTTACGTTTCAAAACGGTTTTGCACCCAGAGATTGCCAGAGCTTTTGCTCTCGGTTAGTCAAAAGACAGCACAGCGGACACCATTTGCTTGTCAGATTTTTTTGTCTGCATCATGTAAGCTCTGGGAGCCGCATTTTGTGTGACCATGGCAGACCATTCATTTGAATGGTCTGTCGTGCCTCCTGAAAAGCAGGAATAAGGTCACTGCGGCATTTTAGAAATCGCAGCCAGCACAGGAACCACAAGTGCAGGGTGGTTACGATTTCCAGTGTGTGCGGCATGCCATTAGCTTTATGGGCACCCACACGCATCCAGTGTGCGTTTCTGTGCGGGTGGTTGTGGGAACAGGTGCAGACCCACAGCAGAAACCTCCCACACAAGTATGAACCTAGCCTTAAAAAATAAAGGTTGTCCAGTAATTAAAGATCTGCAAGCAGGCTTTATTTATATTTTTTAATTGCAGAAGAGACATTACCTAGGCAGTGTTTTTCAACTCCAGTCCTCAAGGCACACCAACAGGTCATGTTTTCAGGCTTTCCATTATTTTGCACAGGTGATTTGATCAGTTTCACTGCCTTAGTAATCACCACAGCCGTTTCATCTAAAGGAAATCCTGAAAACATGACCTGTTGGTGTGCCTTGAGGACTGGAGTTGAAAAACACTGACCTAGGGAATGCAAAAAATCCAAACACTTCTCTGGAGATGGGTCCCTTTAAAATTGCGTACGCCCAATTTGCTATGGTAGATCCTAAAAGATGATATACAGAGAGATACTAGTGCTTAGAGGGGCATTTTGTGCTGGAAAGCAGTCATGAATGTGACCGCTTCCCACACAGGGTTTATGATTGCTAGGATGCCGACTTCATACCATTCGATGATTCATCACTTGGGCAATTTAGTGGTTAAATATAAACAAAGGGCAAGGATGCTAGACATTACTCAAATATGACAATGTCCATATTTTGGCAATAGAAAGACACATGGAAGGTGGACCTGATGGGGAACTAGTCTCAGAGTCGCACATCAGGCTCCACGCACCAAACTTCACGCGCACCTACAGCGCTGTCATTACAAGCAAGACAGACCTGATGCAAAAGTGATCTGTTCCCCATCAAGTCCAACCCACCCTATTACAAAACTCCTAACTGTGCGATAGGCACAGTGACTGGGAAGGGAGATCAGAAATGTGGAGCTGCACTGAGGGTAGAGCGCCTAGTATGGACACTATGGCCCTAGCGCTACCACATTTGACAGGCAAATGTATCTGTCAGAATCCCAAACAATGCGGTGTGGCGATGCAAGGGCATTCTAAAGAGCATCTAAAAACACTATTTTTTTTCCTTTAAAAAGAGGAGCTCCAAATTCTTTCCAGGTCACAGCTCATGCGCATTTCTTTTTTGATTACATTTCTCACACAATTCTCCCATCATTAATTAGAAATTCATTGGTTTTTCAATTTCCAACATGACCGATCAAATTCGATAGCCCCACTAATGATTTGAATAATTGGTAGATTTTCAAAAGGTGGGATTTAAAAAAAAAAAAACTCAGGATTTAATATGTGTATGGCTAGCCTTAAAGTAAAGTGACCACTTTGGAGGGCATTTTTGTATATTAATTCAATAAGTTAATATCTGCACATCTCAGACCAGAAAACTGTTACTACACAATCATATAGATGTGGGTGCTTACTCATAACACATGTCCTTTTGTAGAGCCTCTGGCTAGTTTCAATAAGCATTTGGATCATACAAGCAAGCACCATGGACAAAGTATATCTAAAGGCCAAACTTTGTTTTAGTTTTGGATAGAGTGGAGAGGAATTAGAGCCCATGTCAGGTTTTACTGCTGTCTGTGCCCCCCATTATGGAGATTCACCCTCTATATATATGATTTTTCCCTTGTAACAGCAGGATTTGATTTACAGAAAACTTCTATTGTCAAAAGGAGTAAATGTGGGTAATCAAATTTGATAACATGTTATCTGCATAAAGCGTTATAGGTTCTTCTCAGTTGAGCGTTTCAATAAAATGTAAAAAAAAAAAATGTACTAGGCACATTGTCCTGTGGAGTGTTGTCTAAAGTCATGTAACAAATTCTGGAGAAAACTTGCAAAGAAATTGTTTTAACAGATTCTAGAACAGTCTGGTTTGGTACCATCTGTCCAAAAAATGGATAAATGTGTGCCCACTCAGAACCAATTACTTTTTTTAATAGATAACAAGCTAAATCACAATCATTCTTAATATGATCCACAGTCAAGAATCTAACATAGAAGGCATCTGTCATGTAATGCTCTCAAATGTTAAGTCACTTATCACCATGGCAACATTCTAGTGCCAAAAGCACACTCTGTAGGACTTTAAAAAAAAAAAAAAAAAGTCAACATTCCTCATATACTACTAAGAGACCTTTCATGGGAAACTAGATCTGCATGCATTGCATATCTGAAGTACGGTAGTCGCTGTATTACCAGTACCCACTGTGTATTTTAAAGAACTGACATTTGTTCTTAGATTGTACATGGCCAATTCTCAGAAGATGAAAACATCTATTCTGTTGCGGCCAGCTTTGAACCACAACTAGGTCCTGTTCTCACCTGATGTGGTGGGGTAAAATACCTTGTTGTGGTGTGCACTGAAAATGTAGTACTTTTCAGTGAAACGGGTTGCAACGCAAACCACATCGCAACACCGCCGTGAACAGACATTATGAAATCGGCATCACTAAAAGTTCTGTAAAATAAAATAAAAAAGTCAACTCTGATGCTACGTGTGTTGATTATGGCTCACTGGTGTGAATGGATTGTTAATTTCCA
The DNA here is from genome assembly GCF_905171775.1 of Rana temporaria. Taxonomy (NCBI): domain Eukaryota; kingdom Metazoa; phylum Chordata; class Amphibia; order Anura; family Ranidae; genus Rana; species Rana temporaria. The sequence goes on along the minus strand of NC_053491.1, from coordinate 203,631,657 downwards.
AACAAAATATTCATATCTAAATAAACCGTTCTGCCTGGATGAGATGGAGGGGGCGTGATGGTCACGATTGCTACCTTTAATTTGAGAACGCTTTGAAATCACTGAAATTCTGCAAAAAATGTTAAGTAAGCAGCAGGGAATCCACTCAGTGTGGGACTCAGTGGATAGTGAAGATCAGTGTAGTCATGGTGCTTACTTTTGCACCTTTCAGGGGGATTGATCCAGTATGGTATATGCACAATTACTGTGGTCTAACGCAGTGTTTCGCAACTCCAGTCCTCAGGGCGCACCAACAGGTCATGTTTTCAGGATTTCCCTCAGATGAAACTGCTGTGGTAATTACTAAGGCAGTGAAACTGATAAAATCACCTGTGCAAAATAATGGAAAGACTGAAAACAAGACCTGTTGGTGCGCCTTGAGGACTGGAGTTGAGAAACACTGGTCTAACATCTTGAGTTTTTGTTGCCAAACACAATCCTAACTGAAAAGTGCAACAATGAAATGATGATCCTGAAGAAGAAAAAATGTCACATCAGTAGAATCATAATTAAAAGTGCCAATTTTGTTGAAATACTTTTAAAATTACTTTAGAAACATACTTTTCTTTTCCTTTTTTTCTTTTTCTTTCTCTTCTTCATGTTCTCCAGCTCCAAGTAAAGTAAAAATAATTCCAGTTTGGGAATTCACTCCAATTGCAGTGACAACCATTTTTCCCGAGCCCTCCATAACATGCGTTCCTATGAAAAAATCACATAAGCAACACATTAAACGTGAAAGTTCAAATTTGCTTAAAGGATCAGTAAAGGAAAACTTTTTTTGGCTGAAATGGCTGTTTACAGGGTATAGAGACATAATAGTTAACTGATTCCTTTTAAAAATGATTAAAAATTGATAAAAATCAATCATATAATGTGCCTGCAGTTTCACTTTCGTTTTGAATCTAGTTTCATGTTTCTGTGAAGTACATAGAGACACAGAACAAAAACAAACAAACACAGGTCAGTGTTTGTTTTTAAAATGAATCGGATTGGTTCTGAGGGTTTTTAGACACACAGTAAACACACCTTCTTGATCAGGGACCACAGAGAGAAGCTCCAATGAGTTTTTCATAAGGAAACAGACAAGCAGGAATTGTGGAGATCAGAGAAGGATTACAGCAACTTCAAAGCAAAAAACGAACAATGAGGACATGAAACCAGTATTGCAGTAAGGTAAAGGAAGCTATTAGGCTAAAAAAAAAAAAAAAATCCTTTAGTGACCCTTTAAGTTTCACTCTGGATAAAACGATCGTTATGGGCAATACTGACGAAATCTGAACAAGGGAACTTCACAGCAGTTAGGCAGTAGTGAGTTAGGCAGTAACTCTTAAGTACAAAAGTAAGAAAGTTATATAGCTTACTTTAATTCCCTCCTTTACTGAAATATTTAGTGTGGAAATGCATTTCATGGAGTATAGCCCAGGACACCAGCTTCTCTTAAGCTGGCAACAGAGGGATCAAAATTTGGCTCAGTTTATCAGGAACCAAATATATATATATTTTTTTCAATGTTTGGCTGTTCCCATTCGAAGGGAGTTGACCTAGTGATCAACGCCTCTCAATTGGGAGGGTTGGAAAATGTGTGATCAGCGCACACAGCCCATTATTGGCTGCAGCATTGAACAGTGTATTCTGGCTGCAGAGAAGTCCCACTGTCAGAATACAGTAGAGCAGCAAGGAGGATTTATTCATCCACCTTGAATGTGTGGATCGGGGAAATCGGTTTTGGAGTTTTGACCAGCTTAAACCATTATGACTGGGTAATATGCAGCTAGCTTCAGGTAATTGGACACAAAATAAATAAATAAATATATATATATATATATATATATATATATATATATTCTACACACACACACACACACACACACACGGGAAATTTCCCTAGGATGCTTGGGAGCAGGACAGGAGAATAATAACCTAATTGAGGTGAAAAGCAAAGGCCTTTGTGGGGAGAGGGGGAACAAAAAAAAAAAAAAAAGCTGAGTTAGGCTTACCGGTAACTCCTTTTCTGAGAGTCTTCCAGGACAGCCCATGAGACCTAGGGCTCCTCCTACCAGGACAGGAAACACGTTAACCCCCACCAGATAAAAGGGCGGTCCTCCAGGCCCCATGCCAGTCTTCTCGAGAACCGTAGGACTACCCTGAAAAACATATGCATTAATAACACATAACTTCCATACAACAAAACCGGGTGGGAATCCGGCTGTCCTGGAAGACTCTCAGAAAAGGAGTTACCGGTAAGCCTAACTCAGCTTTTCTCTCAAGCGTCTTCCAGGACAGCCCATGAGACGATGAGCCAGAACTTACCAGTCTAGGGTGGGACAACTGCCTGAAGGACCTTTCGACCAAACGCCTGTTCTTGAGCGGATAGCAGATCCAGGCGATAATGTTTAATAAAGGTCGAATAACTGGACCATGTGGCAGCTTTACAGATTTGTTCTGGTGAAGCACCAGCCCTCTCAGCCCAAGATGCAGCCAAAGCTCTTGTTGAATGTGCTGTAACAAAAGGTGTAGGAACTTCTCTGATTTTATAGGATTCTGAGATGGCCTGCTTAATCCATCTAGCCAATGTGGCTTTAGATGCACCTTTACCTTTGTGTGTACCTGAAAAAAGGACAAATAAAGCGTCTGTCTTCCTGAAGACCTTGGTGACCTCCAAATATGCAAGAAGGGTTCTTCTTACATCTAAAAAACTAAATTTCTTTTCCTGATCACCCTGTGGTGAACTACAAAAGGATGGCAGTACAATGTCTTGTGATCTGTGAAATGTACTAGCTACCTTAGGCAAAAAACCTGGATCAGTTTTCAATACAACTCGATCCTCAAAAATCGTGAGGAAAGGCTCCCTTACTGATAAGGCCTGTAACTCGCTTACTCTACGAGCTGAGGTAATAGCTACTAAAAAAATAGTTTTTAAGGTAAGTAATTTAACAGAAATATCCTCCAAAGGCTCAAAGGGAAACTCTACCAGAGTTTGAAGTACCAGGGACAGGTCCCAAGTTGGACAACTTCTTACCACTACTGGCCTGGCCCTTGAAATGGATTTAAAGAATCTAGCTACCATGGGATTTTCCAAAAGAGAAAACTGGAGGAAAACGCCGATAGCTGCCGCCTGTACCTTTAAGGTACTAACTGAAAGACCCTTGTCGACACCCTCTTGAAAAAATTCCAAAATAGAAGGAACATCATGCGTTGATCTTTGGTTTTCAGACAACCATGAATTAAACTTTTTCCAAACCTTGGAATAGATGGCTCTAGTGACTGGTTTTCTGCAATTTACCAAGGTTCTAATCACCTTGTCAGAAAACCCCTGAGCCTTCAGTATCTTCTCTTCAGATACCAAGCTGTCAAGCTTAATGAAACCACCTGTGGGTGTGACACTGGACCCTGCGACAGCAAGTCCTCTCTGTTCTGAAGTCTCAGTGGAGGCTCCGAGACCAGAGACTGTAGCAGGGAAAACCATGGCCTCTTGGGCCAGAAGGGGGCGATCAGAATAAGATCTGTTTCTTCTAGGAGAAACTTCCGGAGCACTTCCGGAATGAGTCTGATTGGCGGAAATGCGTAGCAGAGGTTGAAGGGCCACGGATTCGCCAGGGCATCTATCCCCAGTGATCGATCCTCTGGGTTTAGAGAAAAGAACTCCTCTGTTTTGCGGTTGTCCTGATTTGCGAACAGATCCGCTTCGGGACAACCCCATTTGTTGGTGATCTCCAAAAAGACTTCTGGATGAAGTGACCAATTGTCTCGCTCCACCCTGTGGCGACTGAGGTAGTCTGCCAAACTGTTTTGCGTCCCCTTCAGGTGCACTGCTGAAATTGAGCCTAGATTTACTTCTGCCCAAGACAAAATGTTTTGTGCGATTCCTTGAAGAATTCGACTCCTCGTGCCTCCTTGTTTGTTGAGGTACGCCACTGTCGCAATGTTGTCTGACAGGATCTGGAGATTGTGACCCCTGACCTCCGATTGAAAAGCTTGCAGGGCTCTTTGCACCGCTAGCAGCTCCCTCTGGTTCGATGAGGCTCTTGCTTCCTTCAAGGACCATTTCCCCTGTGCGACCTGGTCTTTGAGGTGGGCTCCCCACCCCCAGGCACTTGCGTCCGTCGTGATCCTCTTGGATATCGAGATGGACCAAGGCAGGCCTTTTGTTAGGTGCAGATTTTTCCTCCACCACCACAAACTTCTCTTTACCTTGGTCGGTAACCAAACTTTTGACTCTAGGGACCTGGCGTCCCCGTCCCAATTTTCCAGAAGGAATCTCTGCAATGGTCTCTGATGGAACCTTGCCCATGGTACCGCAGGGAAACACGAGGTCATGAGACCTACCGTCCTTGAAATTTCCCTCAGTGAAACCAACTGATTGGTCTGTAAGGCTGACACTGCTTGCACCATCTTGGAGACCTTCTCTTCTGGGAGAAAAACTTTTTGGACTACTGAGCAAAAGTCGTAACCCAGGTACTTCACCTTCTGGGCTGGATCTAGGGAAGACTTTTCCCTGTTTATCAACCAGCCCAGGGATTGAAGGAAGTCGAGTACAGTCTGAAGATCTGCTAGTAATTTCTGGCGGGACTCTGCCACTATTAATAGATCGTCCAGGTAAGGGATGATAGTTATCGCCTTTAATCTTAGTGGCGCCAGCGCTTCCCCCAATACCTTTGTGAAGATACGAGGGGAAGAGGACAGACCGAAGGGGAGGGCCTGAAACTGGAAGTGCCTGATTTCCGATCCCATCTTTACTGCTATTCTCAGGAATCTCTGGAAAGCCGGATGGATCGGGACATGTAGGTAAGCATCCCTGAGGTCCAACGTGGCCATAAAACAGTTTGGGTAAAGCAGATTCTTGATAGAGAAGACTGTCTCCATCCTGAAGTGTTTGTATCGGATCGATTGATTTAGAGACCGAAGATTCAGAATAAGCCGATACTTTCCTGACGGCTTTCTGATGACAAAAATGTGGGAATAAAACCCTTTGTTCTGATCTGACCGAGGAACCGGAATCAGGACCTTCTGGTCTAACAACTCTCCTACTTGGAGACCCAGAGCTCTTGCTTTCTCCCGATCTTTGGGAGGAGATGTGATCAAGAGTCGTTCTGGTGGCCGACAGGAAAACTCTAGCCTGTATCCATTTGCCACCAGATCCAGAATGAAGGGACTTGAGGTGACGGTTGCCCATTGTGGGAGAAAGGCCCTCAGTCTTCCCTCCACTGGCAGATGTTGGTCATTGTGGCTTGGCGGGCTGCTGAGGTGTGTTAAACAACACACCTCCTCTCCCTTTGCCTTTGTACCCGGACCAATGTTTTTTGGGCCTATTGTCCTTTTCTTTAGGACCTTGTTGCCATGGCAAGCCTTTATTTTGGCCACGAAAAAACTTTCTTCCCGTCTGCTTTTTCTTTTCTGGAAAGGCCTTTTTCCTATCGGCCGTACGTTCCAGTGCCTCCTGCAAACCTGGGCCAAAAAGATGATCCCCGTTTAGGGGAAGCCCACATAATCGTAATTTAGATGCTGCATCCCCAGACCATGTTTTAAGCCAAATGCTTCTTCTGGCTGAGTTCACTAAAGCTGAAGTTCTGGCTGTCATTCTTACTGATTCCGCAGATGAATCTGCCAGAAAACCCACAGCACTAAAAAGGAGAGGAAAGGATTTTAAAATCTCTTCCCTAGAAGTACCCGCTAAAAGATGGGTTTGGATTTGTGTAAGCCATTCCTCCAGATTTCTGGCTACACAAGTAGAGGCCAGAGCTGGTTTGAGATTCCCCATAGCTGAATCCCAAGCTCTATGAAGAAGGACATCACATTTTTTGTCCATAGGATCCTTTAGCGTACCCATGTCATCAAACGCCAGGTCCGAATTTTTTGAAACTTTTGAAAGAGGAGCATCTAACTTTGGGTTCTTATTCCACGGTAGCGCTGCATCCTCATCAAATGGAAACCTTCTTTTTAGGTTACCGGAAAAGAAAGGTTTTCTCTCTGGACTCTCCCACTCCAGTTTGATCGTATTAAGGAGGGAATCGTGCACTGGAAAGTTTTTACTTTTCTTTTTGTGCAAACCTTTGTACATAAGGTCACGCTTAGACATTTGTACCTCCTCCTCCTCCATTTCAAGGGTGGTATAGATGGCTTTTAACAAATTATCCACATCTTCCAGAGACAATTTGAACCTTGAGCCTTTAGAGGATACTCTATCCTTGGGCTCTGTATCTGACCCTGAGTCTTCCTGAGAAGAATGGGTAGATTTGGCTTCAGCCTCAGAGTCTTCACTCTCTACGCTCACCTGCGGGGTGCTAACCACTGAAGCCTTTCTTTTTGAAGATGTACCCTGTTGGGGAACCTGCATTTTGTCAATCAACTCCCTAAATGAGCCAAAGGTAGAAGCAAGCTCATCCCTGACCGAAGTCAACATTTTTTGACATGAGGTCACTGGGTCATCCTTCACTAAACCATCTATACAAGTGCGGCAAACTGGTTTTCCCCAAGTGGAACTCAGTTTGTTACCGCACACCGCACATTTTCTCTTATGTGGCTGTGATTGGGCTTTGTCCTGAGTCTTGGCCTGAAAGACACAAATTAAATGACCCCATAAGTAACCCAAGCCACAAAAAAAAATACTCCATCACCACGTGCAGGAGAAGAAAATGTGTCCCCCAACACCTAATCCTATGATTGGGAGGGGGGGGGTAAAAACCTTCACCAGGATAGCAAGAAAAAGTGACCATAAAAAACACTTGCAGCTTACCTGAGAGGTGCTGGTGTTGGGGACTGCATCCGTTGCCTGAGCGATTATCGCAGGATTGTCCATGCCGTCCGTCTGGTAGTCCTACAGCCTGTGCTGTCTTTACCAGAAATCACCAGCAGCCATTAGCCCCCGTTTCGCGCCGTTTTATGGAGACAGGAACCATGTCTCCGGCGCCCGAGGATGACGTCATGCGACCCGGAAGTGACCCTCGCCGGATCTTCCTGTAGCCAGCTTGAAGCGCAGAGGCTCCGCCCCTACCAGCGCTAGTGAGCTCCACGTTTCCCAGCACGAATCAGCCATGCTGTGTGCGGGAAACACTCTCACCAACATACAGCCTGTGCTGCGAACAGCGCAAGGGACCCGACGCCATCCCGGTCCTGGCCCTCTCCAGGCACAAAGAAGCAAGGGCAGCAGCAAAAACTTCCCCATGGAAAAAACTGCTAATGGCAAGGAGGTTAGTCAAAATATATACATACCCCTTTGAACGGTCATTAGAGCCCCTGCCCATGAGACCTAGGGGACCAGGTTCCTGAAACATGTTACCCCCCATCCGGAGGAAACACTAATACTGGCATGGGGCCTGGAGGACCGCCCTTTTATCTGGTGGGGGTTAACGTGTTTCCTGTCCTGGTAGGAGGAGCCCTAGGTCTCATGGGCTGTCCTGGAAGACGCTTGAGAGAAAAAACTTTGTGCAACACCAAGAAGGGTCCCTTACAATATAAGCCTCACCTTGCAGATGTGATTGCAACAAGAATAACCACCTTATGGGTATGGCCAGACACAGAAATATCCAATAAATGTAAAGTGTGGCTTCTGCAGAGTCAAGAGAACCACACTGGAGTCTCAAGGGGACATAGGAAATCTGACAAAAAAGAGGCATGTGGGCTGTACCCTGAACAAAAGCCTTCACTAGAGAATAGGAAAGCAGAGGTCTCTGAAACCAAAATGTGCAATGACAGTCTGTTTACCCTAGGATGTTAGAATGTTGATTTGCAATGTCCTGGAGAGCCACTGGGCATTTGACACAGCCTTAAAAAAAAAAAAACACAACCATGAGACAATACCCTCATGGAGGCAAAAACAAAGCTTCTTTTGTGCCAAGACTTAAGAGGAAAGGGGCAGAAAGTAATTTGATAGAGTGGTGTATAGAGTCAAGCCCAGATACTCCCATCGAATCAGAGGGACCAGTGGGATCCCCCTGAAGCTCAGCAGAATTTGTAACTTCTGATGGATGTCAGAGGTCATTGACTGGAAAGACTAGCTCTTCAGCAGATGAATGTCTGGGTACCCCACTACATGGAACCCTCAACCGTGAAGCAGAGCCAAAATTGAGGCAGGCACCATGAAGAAAATCTGATGGACAAGCCAAATGGGGGGGGGGGTATACAAATTGGTAATGTTGGCCGTTCCCTGCAAACATTGACGGTGTTGCTGAAAAGTGGATACGTGCAGATAAGCATCCCTTATATCTGTGGATAATATCTGTACCATCGCCGCGTAGTTCATTCACAGAACTCAAAAATGTGGAAAAAAAAGTGTATTAACACGTCCTCCTGTTCATCATTGGTGTGTGCTACACGCGACAAATCCTTCACAAAAAGGGTTCAGCGAACCACCACCTCTGTAAAAAGTGCCCGCTCACCTCATTCATCAGACCTAATATAGTGTCTGATCAGCCTTATCCACTTCTCCTCTAGATATCGTATTACTCCTCCTCCTGGATACAATCCTGAGCGGCCACAGTTTACACATCCTCCATATAGTTACAATGAAATAAGGGGGGGGGGACCATAATGCTCTGTTTACCATTTATTCACAAAAACAGGATAAAAACTAACTTGCAAACTTTAAAAAACAGGCAGAGCAAATCTTCAGCTCACCGCTGATGCTGGAATATTGATATTGAAAAGTCTTGGGTTAGGCCCTTCCCAACTACAGTATACGCGTTATCCCCTATTGGGCTTCATCAGTAGGCCTGCGGATGAAGCACAATAGGAAGGCATAATGCGTATAGGTGGGAGGAGAAATCTCAGATATTCCAGCATTAACGGTGAGCAGAGGATTTGAACTGCCTGTTTTTAAAGTTGGTAAGTGAGATTTTATCCCTGTTTTTTTTAGAATAAATGGTATACAGAGAGCACTATGGTTCTCCCCCTTTTTATTTCATGGTAACTATATGGAGAATAAGTAAACTGACCACTCAGGATTGTATCCAGGAGGAGGAGAAATACAGTGATATGTAGAGGAGTGGATAAGGCTCATTAGGCCTCCAGAGGCAGGTCTGGCATTTTTCATGGGAAAATTCTGAAACCACAGAAACAAGATGGTGATCTTTAGATGCAAAACTAGCCAGGCTTCTCTATTTAGCTTTGGGGTCTGTAAAGTCACAAAGCCATCTCCCCTGGTATGGGGAAATGGTCCTCGAGGCAAGAGCTTCTGGACAACATTTGAGACCTGAGTGCAAAACCAATTTGTAGCACTGGGAAACAATACACTGGACCTGCAGAGATCTGTTGGGATGAGGCCAACAGACACCCCCCACTCCAAGAAGTTGGCCGTCCCATCACTGAAGTGATGTCGGCACCAAACATCACTGATTCCGATTGGCCATGTCTTACAATTGACAGAGGGATAAAACTCTTAAACCTCATGCATAGAAGACCTTCTTGAAGAGGCATGGGCCTCTTATGAGGGGAGGAGAATACGCTTGTCCTCTGATCTCCTTGTTGTGCTTATGCAGGGAGATACCACAAAAAGGGTAACCGCTAGAGGGGTTTCTTGCATGGAAGCTCAGTCAACCTGCATTTAAGCCAGGGAATTCTGCTTGGGTGGATAGAGACTGTGGCAGAGTCCATCGGCCAAGACATTCAGGCAGTAGCACAAGACTGATGCACAAGAAGTACGCTAGGGTCACGGGCCATGCGTTTAGACCGCAAAGGCCTGGCAGACTGCCCAAGTTGCAACAGAGGGATAATATATGGCAGAGCCTGACAAGGTACAGAGAGCTATTATCTCATATCCATTGGGTCCTTGAACACTGGACTATCCCCCGTGGGGGCAATGGAGGATCTTATTAGAGCAGATTAAAGAATTCACCACAGAAAACGCATACTTATAGAAGTAAACCCCTCTCAATAAGGTACCGTTCGATTTAAAGGAATTTATGTTGCCCCAATGCTGGCCATTTTTGGGTGACCAGATGTTGGCTGCTCCAGCGCTAAAGCTGGGTAACACATGGGCCGAAAATAAGCTGAAAACAGTCGATTCAGCAGGAACTTTCGGTCCGTGTGTACAGCTCCTTATCCAACAGAAGTCGGTCTCACTGGGCAATCTCCCCATCACAATACAATAGCTCAGCAGGGAGATCTCTGCACTAACATTGGAAGTGTTAGTACGATCTATTTTTTTATTATTTTCAGTCCGCTAAATTGAACGTGAAAAAAAAAACAAAAAAACACACTTTTCATATGTACTCAGCATAAGCAAGAGCAAACAGTGTCAACAAGGGAAGCTATGGGTGAAATCTCAACAGTAGGGTTATCCTGATTTGATGCCTCAGAGTGCAAAAGATCCACCACCTCAATAGCTACACCCTCCTCAGGGAGACCATGTCTGGCTCAAGGACAAAATCAAAGAGCAAGGAGGGGAGGCTTATGGGGCCACAGCTGTGGCTGCTGTCTACAAGGCCAGAAAGTCTGCTCATTAAATCTTATGTTGCTGAAAATTCTTCGCCAGATAGGAAAGTCGGCTGGAAGACCACCCAAATGACCGAACGAGAAAGGCAGAGAATCAGGAGAAAGGGTACTAGGGTCTCGTACTGAACTACAAATTCCAACTGGAATAAAGGAAAAAAAAAATTCTTCCAATTTTAAAAGTTGGAATGTTATTAAATCTGGGGTCTGCTGCAAAAAAAATTTAAAATATGGTAATTGTTCAGTAGCTTGCCTGTGCCCTCTGCGGACGTGAATGTTCAGAGGGCTGCCACCCCAACTCACCAATCATATGCAGGAATTAGGGCAACACCACCTTCTTGGCTTTTCCCTCCACAACAGGCATACACTCATGGGTATTTAGGGATAAGGCTCTGCAGAAGGTAGAATAAGGCCCTGGACCTGCAAAGCATTCTGTGGCTACTGAATGATAGCATATAGCAGGATCCAGTGCATGGTAGCAACATTACAGGCCGGTCCCCGACTTCTGTTCAACAGGGTCCAGGTACAGAGTCAACTGAGCCAAACTTGCATGAAAAGTCAGTGACTATGGTGCAGCAGTTAGCTTAAGAATCAGCTTTGAATACACAGAAAAAAAAATACCTCCCTTTAAGAAGGCAAGCTTCTCAGTGGAATAAAGCAGAGGAAAACACTAGCAAATAAAAAAAACTAAAGCTAGCTGGGAGAGATTATATGGACTGCTTTTTTTTTGCCAGTGTCCAATCACCTGTAGCGGTATATAACCCAGTCATGAGGATTGAAAGAAGCCTGTCTCCTGTACTGCATGATCAGGAAAAGCTATTTGGAAGCAACATATATGAAGGTAAATTGCACTTACTGGTCTTTAGAGGTATTGAGTGAACCAGGGCCTCACAGATGCTACCTGAGAAAGTTATGTCACCAGTGCCTTTTCTCTGGGGACCTCAAAGTGCGAGATGTAGAAAAATAAAAAAAATGAATGGCTTTTCTCCTGATATTTCATGAAACCAAGAAATCTCAGGGGTAAAAAAGCCCATTCATTTTTATTTTTAATATACACAGATCTGGTGCAGAAGTCATTGCTGGGCCAGAACATGGAACCAAGAAGATGGAGCCGGCCACCAATGGCGATTTCTTCAATAATCATGAGCACTGCCAACTGATGAATTAATTAATACACATAAGCAGCAGACTAGGTCCTGGGTACTGTGTGCTAAGGGTTCAATTTTTATGAGCTGGGGACTGAACACGAAGGAGAACTCCGTTTTAAAGAATACAGGTTAATGCATTTGGGCAGAGGACTTGGTGTCGAGGACTGGGTGCTTAGTGGGGTTAATGTACATGAACAGAGGACTTGGTGCTTAGGGGTTAATATACATGGGCAGAGGACTTGGTGCTTTGGGGCCCATGTACATGGGCAGAGAACTTGGTGCCGAGGACTGGGTACTTGGTGGGTTAATGCACATGGGATAGGGCGCTTAGGGATCATCACATAAACCAATCAATCAACCATAACTTTTTAATCACCCACCCCCTTTTGGCAAAAAATAAATAAAAAAAAAGTACACTTGCCTGGCCAAGGACCCAGTGTCGTCCTCCCCCGGGGCAGTTCACCAGTCTTTGGGTCCCTGGTGCTATTAGGTTTAACCACTTCCTGCCCAGCCTATAGCAAAATGACAGCGGGGCGGTGGTTTAGTCATCCTGACTGGGCATCATACGACGTCCTGTCAGGGTGCGTTGATCGCATGGCCGCTCAACGGCAAGATCTGTCACCAGCCGTGTCCACGGAACACAGGCGATGATCGATCCAAGTATCGGCTTGCTACCGGTACCATGTGACCACGTGATGAATCACAGCCTATCACATGACAGGTGTACACAATGGATGACTTCCTTTCAAGCCATCCAATGTGCACAAATGTGTTGCTAGCTGTGATTCATCCACTTGTTACACTTGTATACACCCTGGGACACAGACGACACTCCCGTTCAGCCGCCTGACGTTCCCTAGAGACCTTATACGGTTGCTAAGCCGGGGGGAATTGCTCCATTGAGTACTCATTGTGCAGGGTGTATATTCCTGCTGGCTGGCTGTTGCGATATCTGTTGTCCCAGTGGGCCCCAGGACCATCTATTTTAGTGGAACACAGCTGTTGTGCGATTCCCTCTGTGATGCCTTATTCAAGTCTGCAATTTATATTTTGACCGTATGGTCACTAAAAGATCCTTTTTGAAAATCTATGGACAAGCTCTTTAATGATCTTGTGACATTTTTTGCTACATACGCCTTATGGATGCATCCACTGAAGGACCATCTGTCATATAACTGTTTGTTCTCTGTCATTCACGAAATCCTTGTATTCGTCCTGAAGAAGCCCCACGGCGAAACGTACGTTGGCGACTTCTGAGGATTGTGCTTACAGTGGTCAATTGTTGTAAATTATTGTGTATTATTATGTATCTTTTTTGTAAAATTAAACTTTAATTTTTAATATACTTCCTTGGCCTGAAAGTCTGACCATCAATACCTACTTGTAGCTGTTTCCTCTTCACTTGATTACATGGTACAGACAGGGCCAATCACAAAAGACTGAGTGAGCCCATTCAGTAAAATGCTTGCTTATAGCAATGTAATAAAGTGGTGATTAAATACCACCGATAGAAGGTTCTATTTGTGTGAACAAAATTATAAATTTAATCTGGGTACAGTGCTGCATGATCGTCAAAGTGCGACAGTATTGAAAGCTGAAAATTGGCCTGGGCAGGAGGGGGTAAAAGTGTCCAGTATTGAAGTGGTTAATGAGGGAAGCCGGCTGAGACATCACAGCTGGCTTTTTAAAACGTATGCGCGAGTTGCACTTCGCTTTGTAAATGGACCCACAGACATGTCACAGGTCCCAAAGGGTTGTAGGCAAGAAGAGGGGGAGAACTTGCAGTCCAATTGTCTGGGAGGTCAGGGTAGAAGTGGGTACCTGCTAAAACTAGGTACCTGCCCCCTAAAAACAGGTGAAACATGTTCCCAAAGGAGAACTCCTCTATTAACATTCATTCTAGGGAAGCTGATCATGGCAGGGTTAATGTGTGTACACTGCAGACTGATTACTGAAGTGGTAAAGCTCATGCTCTACTGGTGTAAAACCTGGCTAGAAAATTGTGAGCATTGGAGGGCCGACCTCACTGCTGACCATTGATACTGGTAGTTGAGGCATGTGTGCTGGGAGCACATATTCACTTATGGAGTTTGGGGGTAGGGGGGGCATTTGATGTTGGAGGTTCAAAATTCATAATGAAGCCCAGTTGAGCTTTAGACTATTATCAGCTATGTCTGGGCTATGTACTAACCAATGTATGCAAAAAGGACAGACACTGGTCAACATGCAGTTTGTGTGGTGGAGAGTGGATACCTGTCAGCGAAAATTCTTTAGAGGGGACACTGGAGATTGTGTATGCTGTGTAAGGGATCCCACTGTGTATAGACCAATCAGTGTGCTGGATATGGATAAAGTGAAAGCAGCATTTTAACATCATAATCCATTATATAAAATACGAATATGTTTTTATTACTACGAGAGATCTTTAAAATCCAGAATGAGCATTCATTTATGGAACAAATGGTAAAGGATACCAACCAGAAAGCAGTAGAGGGTCTTTTTCCAGATTTTTCTTAACATGATCAGATTCTCCAGTTAATGAACTTTCGTCAATTTTAAGATCATTTCCCTGAATTAGTACACCATCAGCAGGCAACAGATCACCTAAAACAAAAAGGACCATCTGTCAAGATCTAGACAAACAATAAGTTTCCACGATCAAGATCATGATGCAAAATATTTACCATATTTTATTTGTGCAATGTCTCCAACAACTATATCAGCCACTGGAATTTGGATAACTTGGCCTCCACGGACAACTGTAAATTTTTGCTCTTGTTCAATTCGGTTCTGCAACCCTCGGAATTGTTTCTCTTTACTCCAGTCATTAAAAGCGGTTACTAACACCACACATACAACAGATAGAAGGATAGCAGCTCCTTCAATCCAGCCTGCCTCCCCTTCCTCCTCTTCACCAGTGCCAGTGGCTTCTCCACACACTGCAAAATGAAAAATATATAAAATGTTAAACATGGGTGAGATTTAAAGAAAAGAAAAATACTCGGTTTGCACAATTTTAACATAATCCAAGAGCAGAAAGTTATCCACATATTGTAATGAAACAAATGTACGTATGTACAGGCAAAACATGTTTTAATAGTTTGCTGTCAGTAATGCCTGAAGACTGATAGCTATTCACCAGAACAAGAAAAGAGGAAAAGTCTTTCCAACGGGGACCTTTGCTCTGGTTACAACTGTGCCTTGTGTTTTGTAGGCATTCAGGGCCACAAGTCCTCTAGGGCCGAAACAACTAATCGATTAATCGACAACTAATTGATTATG